>NW_026867022.1:0-98033 GCF_026571515.1 Ruditapes philippinarum
ATTTTTTTTCCAGTCAAAAAAATCACTATGGCATAAATTGTATTTTAGTTATTATTTAATATTTCCAAGCTCCAGAATTTTTGTTAAGTTTGATGTGAAAAAAGACATTTTTGAGTTATTTTCAACCACTCTCTTTCCCTTTTTCTTGATATTAACCATTGTAATGAATCCATTTTGGGAAACAATTGTCATGAACACACTATCTTTTGTTAAAGAGAAAAACCCATAAACTCATCTTCTCTTTACTTTTTGAAAACTCCGTAATAAACTCTATCTGACCCTATGAAATGCGTCAAAATGCTTTTTCTTTTGTACTTTTGAAAAACATTTAAAATCTTTAAAATAAATGCCCCGTTTCTGCTGTTTAACAACATTAAAAAAGTTTTTGCTTACAAAATCTTCAGTTACCTTCAACGAAAATTTTTGTCTAAAATATTTATTGAAAAACACACTTTTCGTTCGATAATGATTATTAAATTATACATTCAAAGCATGTACAGTTTAAGATAAGTTTGTTCTTTTTCACTGCAGAACATGCATTTTCTATATATTCATGCAACAGCTTCAGCAAACAAAACGCGTACTTAGATGTACAAGGATTGTTATACAGTGAAAATCGTGATGACACCTTTCTTAGCCAGACATCATCAGACATAAGCTATTTTTGACTTCGTCGGATAGCCACCAAACCAATGAAAAATAACCGCTTCAGATCCGTAAGAATATTCCCACGGAGATTTTTTTGAATTCACTCGTTTGCCGTCTATGTGTAGATTTTTGTGTCTCTTCCTTAGCTGTCAATAAAGCTTTGACGTCATCATATTTTGGCTCGTTTTGTCGATATTAATGAGAGATCCTCCGCTTGTTTTACACATTATTTTCTGCATCGTCGCGGTTTGCAGGAGTGCTGAAACAATTTCAAAAAATCCATTGCTGTCCTGTTTATAGTATGGGAGACACATACCTTTTCACAAATTCCAATTTCTTTTTCCGAATATTTTCACCAAGTTTTTGAATGTATAAAGCGCAGTTGTCTTGTTCGCTGATCTGTTGCAAGAAATATGGTCATTGTCCCGCAATTTGTCATTCTGACCAATCTGTACATAAATGATAATTTTCCATCACCTTTCCTATAACGGTTGATTAAAGGTTTAATTTAGTTTTCTTCCGAGCGGCGACCAACGACTCAGCATTTAATTTGATGCAACCGTACCGTTACTTTTAAAGAAGTCGCTACTTAACACAAGACCAAATAAATAGAAAACAATCAATAACTTAATGCTAATTAAATTTTCCATATTTTAATTCACCTGTTCGACAATTTTTCAGACTAAAAAACTCTAATATCGTCCCTTTTATCTAAAAAGACATTAAATTTTGTAAGTACTAAGAGTTAACAATTTATAGATGCAGAACTTTGAAAGGTTTATAGCAAAATGAAATGTAGTCAAGCAGCTTGAAAGATAACTCCAAACGCTTAGAATTCTTAGATGAAAATAGGTTTTGGAAAGAAAACAATTATACAAATAGCCAAGATCCGAACATTTTATCAGTCTGTTATCTGACAAAACGTCTAAAACTATTTCTTACGTGAACTATCTTTGTGTTTTTGATCTTAACATGTATTTGATTCGCAAATATGTTATTTTTGCCAACATCTGCTTTATCTTAGAACATTTAGACAACAATTACTAACCTTTATTATTGTATATCGTACACGTTACATAAATAATGTTACACATGAAGCTTAGTGAATTCTAATTAATCTGTAAAAAGCCCCAATTACCTATATTCCTAGATAAAAGCAAATGTAGTGACAGGTCAAAAGTTCACATTTATACAAACGATTGATGAACAAAAGCAATATTAATGAATGCCTGATTGTACTATCGTGTCAAATTCTCATGGTGAAAATAACACTGGTGATTTTCTCTGGCCACAATAATATAGTTCCCTGGGGGGAATTAATGCGCTATGGTGAATCCTCAGATTCTATATTTGTCTTCATTATTCGCAGATTGTCATGATGTTAATTCCATTATTTTCAGTTTTTCGTTATTTTTTCCGTTAAAAGCACTTGTCATGATTGACCACAAAGCGACAATGTCAAGAATTTATATGTAGCATATCCTTGATTATAGAAGCCTTTCTAATTAGAAGCGATGAGTGCGGTTGCTTGTATGGTAATATTAGAACTGATATATTATATTAATATGATTATACATGTATAAAGAAAAAGAAAGTCCGTGAAATTTACGAATTAGTTCGCAAATGATACGAACATTAAAGATGATTTTCTTTATATAAAATATGCATTAAAACAAGAGTTGACTTAGAGCCAAAGCATACGAGAGCGTTTCAGTTTAATTTTAATTACTTAAATGCCACGTTTAAATTGGAGAATTCATACAAACTTAATGAATGACAAGTGAATTGTATATATAATGTAAGTTTACATGTCTACTGGGGACTTTAAAACTAGCATTGAAAAGGAAAACATTAAATTTTGAAATATGTTAGACTCAGTATGATTGGGCCTGTTCACGGATGACACTTGTAAATTATACAATCATCCAGTCTCTTAGCCACTGCATTAAACAAAATATAAAATTCATAAATAAAAGCAATGGAATTAAGTGTTTAGGCTGGCTAGCGCCTCTTTTTAATTCTGCACCTTTGGTTGAAATAAGCCAATACCAACATGATAACCATTGTATGAACACATTTGCGGGTGTTTCTTAATTCAAAGTTTTACCAATAGCATGTTTAATTGCTGAAATATGCTTAAGCATGTAATTAGGGGCGTTGACGATAGGTAGCTTGTACTTTCCAGTACAGTCAATGAACAACCTCAATCCCACCGAGCCTGCTACAAATTCATTAGTGCCGTTTTGGACCTTCTGAAGGTTCAACGTTTTTTTTTCTCTATTTTATATGACATGGGCATCAGAAATAAAGTTAAAAGGTTTATGTTTCATCAAAGCCAAATCAAACTCCAAACTTAAAACAAACTAGAATTTTAACATTTTTGTAACTTTTAGATAATAATGGTTGTAATGCAATTGAAGGCTGGGAGAATTATCACCATAATGAACAAATCAAAAGGTTTAAAGAATTTTATTTAATAATAAGTTAATACTTAAGTTAGAACTTGATTGAAAGCACTAACTACATTAGATAATCTACTGATACGCGTATATATTATGTTCCAATTGAACTAAATGAAGTATTGTATTATTAAAAAGCGGTAAACAGTAGAGGTTAATAGTGTCAATTTGTTGATTCCTTACATCAACTTTGCGAAATTAATCAATAAAACAAAAAATATTACATTGTATATGCATTATAACAAACAGTTTCTGACAAAAAACTATGATTTTTTCAGGGAATAGAGAAATACTGGTGAGAAGATGAGCAAAGAATATGCCAACAGTGCAGAATTTATTCTTTATTGCTGTGCATGGAACAAATTAGTTGACGATTTATTTTCTTCGACATTCCAATATTTCATACTATTTGAACCACGTAGAAATGATGAATTGCATTAATTTGTTAAAATTGTATAATATATCAATGTTCAATTCAACTTATGATAGAAAATATTTTGATTTATTGTTTCAAATGGAGAATATTTTCTTTTGGTAAGGAAATTTAACATTTTCTGTTCTGACGAGGCCACTAGAAAGCGACTTACATTGAAACGCCTGTTTCTTAGTTATGTACAATAGGGAGTGGGCAGATATTTATAGCAATTTGTTAAATATGTTACCTGTTTGCAATGCAATCGATTGACTTTACCCTATGTAATAAATGGGTCTGCCTAATTTGAACAGGTCGGCAACAGACATTGTACTTTATATGCTTACTTAATGAATCTATGTTCATTCTGAAATGATTTGTATGATTCAGATTTCTTTAGATTTTTCAATTCTAGTTAGATATAAATGTTGTATCTGTGGTACTTGTTTATCTATACATCTAAACATTTAATTATTTGGTGGTATTTGAAGTAATTCTTCTCTCATAACTATTTGAAACGATAAGTACAGTCAATTGTATTTGAAATTATTACCAATATTCATATATTATATGCTACATATTAAATAAGCAATGTAAAAGTTAGATCAGCTCCATTATTATAGGTAACGCTGTTATTTTCCGTTTTAGGAAAAAGAATATACCGCAAGATAATATTAAACGGACAGCTAGATGCAACGAGTATAATTCCCATACGAATGACTTTTGAACTATATATTTAGTACAGTTTTAACATAATCAATTAACTTACGAAAATTCACTTATTTATTATTATCTATTTTTTATTGTACTGTTAAAGTATTAGTTGTTTGATTGGTGATATAATGTACATAGATATATTGATTTCTTAAACATAACGATACTTCCCTTTTCATGTTAATCTTTCAGCTTTGTGTATATTTGTTTATAATTATATAATATTTGCTTTTGTTTTGCAAGGACATTCCTTTGAGCACATAATGGGTTGAGGATGCATTTTTTTTTACCAAATAATAACGGTTGTAGTTATAGAAATGCTATTGCAGATGACGATGCTGCTGTTCGATGGTAAAGAAAATCTGATTAACAAAAAAAGAATTTAGAGTTTATCGGAACATTTGGTAAAGTTTTTACACTGATGTTTATTGTTTGGAGAAAACTTGTGGAAAAACGCGCTCATAAAATTGTGGCAAGAAGCTGGCAAAATTAGGAGACAATTGTGTAAAATAAGTACTCAATATTTCCTCTGGGGACGTAATTATCTGCGTTCACAAGCATTTTAGTGGAGATATGTTTATCGGAGAGGAAATCATATATGTGGGACATAAACATCTGATACCGGTCATTTATTTTCTTGCAAAGACTTATTAAGTAAGAAAAGTTTCCATGCTAAAAGACATCTTAGTTGTTTGAAGTACATCATTAGAAATTTAATCATTTTCTCATTCATGATCAGAATAATAATATTATTATAAACCTCGGTATGTCACTCCGTTATGACAGAAGGCTCACATATTATTATATTTATTTTTGGTAAGAAAAACATATACTTGTTTGAGTTGCTGTTACATAGAGATAATTCATTTTAATTTCAGATCAAATATTAAAATAAGAAATTCCAATTTATATGAGATGTACAATTTATGGTATAAAGTTAATAATAATATTAGTACGTCAAGAAGACAAATGGTCAAGGACGTTACGAAATAGAGCATTCATTTTATTTTTAAATTAGTTTATAATTAAAAGAGAATGTAACACATCATTAAATGAAAACTGTATTGTTATATAACACAAACAGTATTTTTTCTGTTTACATAGTACTATAACAGTAAATAGCAATTAGATATAAGTTGTATAAATATGTTCCCGTTGCGGCAATTAATAATTACAGTGAAATTCGATAGTGTTTGTTTTTAACACATTAGAACAAATGACTGGATCTATTTTTAATTTGTCTATTTTTGGTATAATGATTTTAGAATAAAATAAATATGAGCACTGTAAATCGCAGAAGAAAGTGTTAACTATTTTTCACTACCATGAAAATCCTTGTCTTCTCGGTAAATAAAATTAAAAACATGGAAAAATAAAATTAAAAACATGGAATATCTCATAATTCGGGGAACAAATCACCTACCATAAACTGTTTTATGCTAAATCCTTATGAAAATCTAAACTAAAGACAACAAAATATTTGAATCTGATATCCCTATACATAACGCTATCTGTTAATACTGTCTACAATAAGGATGTCTATTATTTTGTATAGCTGCAGCTAGACGCTTGAAATTCGAAAAAGTCGCACATTTATCTTTATTTTTTATGAATAACTAACGCTACTACTCCTGAAAAAAAAATCTAGTAAAATAGAAAATTTCTCAATATCTTGATATTGAGGCATTTATCTTTCGTGAAGATCACCAAACAATAAAAAAGATGGTGTTAAAGTATATGAAAGGTCAAAAGGTCATTATCACAGTAGCGTATGAATGAATGTCACGTGACGCAAAAAAGCTAAATTAACTGGTATTCAAGGTTTATCAATTTGTTCGGAAAATCTAACAGAATACCTCTAATGAGTATTTATCATGAAATCTGGCATTGAGAACAGTGGTTGTTCGATTGATCAGATATGCTTTTCCATAAAAAAGACAGCTATACTGATTAATGCGATTTGATTTTTTTTCCAGCTTCACCGCTAAACATGGTAATACAAGATAATGTCCAAGATCAAATTAATAAAAAAATGCAAACATTATTAATTCTGTCAATTGCAAGATATACATAATATCGCAGAGCATATTGTTCGTCGGTTTACGTTACACTAGCAGTTTTTAAGGTCACGCATGACCTATTTTCAGGTTTAGTTAAAGAGGAATAAGTTATTTGCAAATCGTAGCATTAGTTCAGACATGACCTGGCACCTGAGTAGAAACACCAACTTTCCGTAAACAAGTTTGATGGCTTTATGGTAGGCAATATAAAACGTTGCTAGCAATATTCGAACCTACATAGGTAGGAAGCAAGTGGCTTGAAATCCACGACCTAAAATTACGCGGCCATTGACGATCTTACATTAATTAGGTTAGAAAATAAAACGACATATGTATTGGTTTTCTGCCTCACAAACACAAACTGTCACATTATAAAGGCCTGTTTTTCATATGGTAATAATTATACGTTTCAATAATTAATAAATGAATAAAAATATGTTTAAGGTTTTATTATACACAATGTATTAGGCTTTTTGCCTTTGCCGGAATATTATTTATTATTTACAGAAAATATAACCTGCAGTTTATAGGGTTATTTATGATGCTCTTTGAGTAACACATCATTTCCAAGTTAATACAAGTTGATGAATAGTAAATAAATAAATAACCCAGTGAATAATGACAGTATCAATGAGTGTTGACGAATTAGGTATCTTTAACATGTACGGTAACCCCGAGCATTCATTGTCGTATTTGTTGATAATGAATAAACGCCGTTTCAATTTGTCAATGACACAAGTAATGAAATTATTGAAATGAATACTGAACGGAAAAATTTTCTCTGTGCTTATGTAAACAAAATTGATGGACACATGGTCAGACTTATATTTACTTAGTAATTCGGAGATTTTGAGAGGCTGCTGGTGGTATAATTTCCATAAGCAAAAACCGCGCGTATCATAGTTCTACAATACAATAACCCTATAGAAACGACCTTTTTGGAAAGTACGTGGCATGAGTAAACGTTATTATAGCAAAACCTAAATTGTCTTAATGAAATAAGGAAGAATACAGTTGCCATGGATACAAATGACTGCCATCTGACATACTGGATTAATATACCAGTATTATAATGAAAAATAAAACTTGATTAAGTGTTAACTGACAACTATTACCGGTAACAAAACCAATAACTTTAACTGAAAATTGTTTGAAGTATTTACAGGTTCCCGTATCAATTATCTGCAATTAAATATTCATTATTTTAAGATAGAATTTTATTGGATGTGTACGACTCTCAAAGTTTGACGGAAAAAGAGTTATAAAAAAGAGTAAATAAAAGTGTTTTCAATGAACACTATTATTAATGTTGGTTTGAATTGGTTTAAATTGAATTTTCTTTTTTATTTGCCTTTTCTTTATGATGTGTTTCCATCCGGGAGCTGAATTAGCAGTAGCGTAACTATACCATTTAAACTATTATATCAAAACATTTTTATTTTTGTATAATACATTTTACTATCTTAATCAACATTTCTTATTTACTAGAAAATTTCGACAAAATGGGCATTTGTATGTATTCCATACTCTCCAAATCAAGTGAAACCATTTAAGAGTATCCTCTGAAGAACTAAGACGTGAGGATATTTCTGTACGTACATACCTTCTTAAACTATAATATAGTTGCATGTGCAGTATATTAGCTTGAATTTTTTTCCTCTTTCAGAATGTTTAAACTCGTAACAACAGGTGCTAAGTGCCATGCGGAAGCTGTAAAATGTCGACACAAGAGATCTTTCATATTCCAGAATTTTGAAGGAATTGTTATGTTTGTGAATGTAATAAACATCTCGAAAAGACGAGATCCGTGAAGGGCAAGGACATATAAACATAGAATTGACAACTGCAGACTTGGTATGATTGAATTTGTTCTTGAGTGATAGTGTAACAATCAAGATCGCCAACATACCCATTCATAGATTAAACGGTTTTAATAAGTAAAATCTTTAATTATACTAATGTTTCTCTCATTACGCAAAAAATAACAAACATGTTTCAAAATGAAGCCATGTAATCAAAATTGCTAGTAGGCATATTATATTAACTCTAAAATGTTTTTTTTTATGTGAAATAGACTAAGAACATTGTTAAAAGCACTGTTTCAATTTAAGATATTTCATTCAAAATAAGAAATAAGAATTTTATTATGAATATTTAACAAGATCATGCATTTACATAAAAACGCAAAATCTTGCTCGTAATGTCACAAAAGTTCATCAAAAGGTCACTTAATTATATGCTCTGTCCGTTCATTTTTACACAAACATCAATCATTTCTCTTTTTAATTATACATGTGGAAACCAATGATTTGAAACATTGGTCTTTTTCGTGAAATGTCAGCTTTTATTCGAACACTTATAAAGGAAGCGATCCATAAAATATTTGTAGTTGCTTTTGAATTTGTTTCTCAATATGGAAAATGTTACATTATTTTTTTAAATCCCAAATAAAAACCGGGTCTTCCAAAGTGAAATAGGTTGGTGGTTGTTAATATGTACTGTCTGAAGTTTTAGGTTTTACTTAAAAACTTTTAGACAGAAATGAATGAAAATTAATTATGATGAGTAAACATATTATTAGAGTCCTTTATGTATAACTGATAGCAACTAATGCTTTTAATTAAGCTTCTGTTAGTGTGGTACCTCTGCATCCTCGTGTCGCCATCATATTTTCATATTTTGTTTTATTTTTACGTGCTTTATTTCGTTGTTACATTTTACCGGTCACACGAGATCACTGTTTTCAACACTTTTTAGTTTTTTAAAATTGAGTACCATCGGTGCTTGCGTGCATAAGGGATGTGCACTTGTTTATTATGTCTCATGTACAGACTCAAACAAACCGAGTCTGCAATTTTCATGTCATGTTGTTCAGATTATTGCTTCCGAGGGATCATCTTGAATTGTATTCATTTTTATGTATAATCTTTGCGAATTTTTCTCACGGGAACTATCTACGTATTCTTTATCTTTACATGAGTTTGATTCGCAAATATGTTATTTTTGCCAACATCTGCTTTATCTCAGAACTTTCCGACGATAATTACTAATCGTTACTATTGTATACCATACAAGTTACATAAATTATGTTACACATGAAGCTTAGTGAATACTAATCAATCTGTAAAAAGCACCGATTACTTTTATTCCGATACAAAAGCAGTTGTAGTGACAGGTCAAAAGTTCACATTTATACAAACGATTGATGATAGAAAAAATAACAAACAAAAGCAATATGAATGGATGCCTCATCGTACTATCGTGTCAAATTCTAACGGTGAAAATAACACTGGTGATTATCTCTGGCCACAATAATAAAGTTCCCTGGGGGAAATAAATGCGCTTTGGTGAATCCTCAGATTATATATTTGTCTTCATTATTCGCAGATTGTCATGATGTAAATTCCATTATTTTTAGTATTTTGTTATTTTTTCTGTTAAAAGCATTTGTCATAATCAACCACAAAGCGAAACTGTCAATAATTTATATGTAGATATGTAGCATATCCTTGATTATAGTAACCTGTCTAATTAAACAGCATTCAGACATAATCAACAGCAAGTGATGAGTGCGGTTGCTTGTATGGTAAAATTAGATATATCATATTAATATGATTATACATGTATAAAGAAAACAAGTCCGTGAAATTTGCGAATTAGTTGACAATTGATACGAACATTAAAGATGATTGTCTTTATATAAAATATGCATTAAAACAAGAGTTGAATGAGAGCCAAAGCACAAGATAAAGATTTAGTTTAATTTTAATTACTTAAATGCCACGTTTTAATTGGGGAATTCATACAAACCAAATGAATAACAAGTAAATTGTATATATCATGTAATTTGACATGTCTACATGCGACTTTAAAACTAGCATTAAAAAGGAAAAAATTAGATTTTGAAATATTTCAGACTCAGTATTATTGAGTCTGTTTACGGATGACACTAGTAAACCATACAACCATCCAGTCTCCTAGCCACTGCATATAAACAGAATATAAACTTAGAATTTACAATTGCTGACTTGTTTTGATTGAATTTTTTCTTAAGTGATAGTGTAACACACAAGATCTTTAACATACCCATCCATAGGTTATACACTTTTAATTAGTAAAACCTCTCAAATTTAATTATACCAATGTTTTCAAATTAGCAAAAATAACAAACATGTTTCAAAATGAAGCCATGTAATCACTAATTGCTAGTAGGCATATTTTTCATATTATTTATATGAACTGTAAAAATGTTTTTTGTTATGTCGAAATAGATTCAAGAACATTGTTTAAAACACTGTTACAATTAAAATTATTTTATACAAATAAGAAATGAACATTTTATTATAAAAATTAAACAAAATCATGCATTTACATAAAAACGTATAATCTTGCTCGTATTGTCGCAAGAGTTCATCAAAAGTTCACTTAATTATATGCTTTGTCCGTTCATCAATCATTACTCTGTTTAATTATATATGAGAAAACCTATGATTTGAAACATTGGTCTTTTTCGTGAAATGTCAGCTTTTATTCAAACCATTAGAAAGGAAGTAATCAAACAATATTTGCAGTGTTGCTTTTGAATTTGTTTCTCACTATGGAAATGTTTCATTTTTTTTTAATATTTTAAAATTCAAAATAATAACCAAAATCTTCCAAAATTAAAGGAGGGTTGGATGATGGTTGTCAATATGTACTTTCTTTTATTTTCACTTTAAATCATTTGTTGCAGTAATGAATGAAAATAAATTATGATGAGAAAACCTATTATTAGAGTCATTTATGTTTAACTGATAGCAACTAATGCTTTTAATTAAGCTGCCGATAGTGTGGCACCCCTGCATCCTCGTGTTGCAAACTTATGGCATCGTTTTATGTTCTTTATGTTCATATTTTGTTTTATTTTCCCGTGCTTTATTTCGTCGTTACATTTTTATTGTCATTCGGCATGATTGTTTTTAACACGTTTTAGTTTTGAAAATTGAGTACCACAGGTGCTATTATGCGTTAGGGATGTTGCACTTATCTATTATTTCTCATGTACAGACCCAAACAAACCGAGTCGGCAATTTTCATGTCATGTTGATGTGATTATTGTTTCCGAAGGATCACACTTTATCTTGATTTGTATTCATATTTTTGTATTATCTTTGCGAATTTTTCTCACGTGAATTATCTTCATGTTCTTTATCTTCACATGAGTTAACTTCGCAAACATTTGATTATGCATATATCTGCTTTATCTCAGAACATTCCGACGGCAATTACTAACCGTTACTATTGTATATCATACACGTTACATAAATTATGTTACACGAAAACTAATCAATCTTTAAAAAGCCCCAATTACCTTTATTCCTATATAAAAGCAAATGTAGTGACAGGTCAAAAGTTCACATTTATACAAACGATTGATGATAGAAAAAAGCAATATTAATGGATGCCTTATCGTACTATCGTGTCAAATTCTCATGGTGAAAATAACACTGGTGATTATCTCTGGCCACAATAATATAGTTCCCTGGGGGGAATTAATGCGCTATGGTGAATCCTCAGATTCTATATTTGTCTTCATTATTCGCAGATTGTCATGATGTTAATTCCATTATTTTTAGTTTTTCGTTATTTTTTCCGTTAAAAGCACTTGTCAATGATCGACCACAAAGCGACACTGTCAATAATTTATATGTAGCATATCCTTGATTATAGAAGCTTTTCTAATTAGACAGCATTCAGACATAATCAAGTACCGCCTCCGTGGTCGAGGGGTTAGAGTCGATGACTTCTAATCCAGGTACCTCTCTGGCGTGGGTTCGATCCCCGGGAGATGCTTTGGTAGTTTAGCGCGGAGGAAGGTTGTCTAGTACTGGTGTAACTCTGCAGGAACGATGGTTAGGAAACTACCCGCCTATATGACTGAAATACTGTTGAAAAAGGCGTAAAATGAAACAAACAAACAAACAAGACATAATCAATAGAAAGCGATGAGTGTGGTTGCTTGTATGGTAATATTAGATATATTATATTAATATACAAAAAGTTATTGGTTGGCAAATGATACGAACATTAAAGCTGATTTTCTTTATATAAAATATACATTAAAATGTACTATTTTACAATTATTTAATTCTTATCTATTTTCTATATAAAAGTTTAATATCTTAGTTGAATTAGAGCCAAAGCATATGATAACGTTTTAGTTTTATGTTAATTACAAAAAAATGCCACATTTTAATTAGATTATTCATACAAACCAAATGAATAACAAGTAAATTGTATATATCATGTAAGTTGACATGTCTACATGCGACTTTAAAACTAGCATTAAAAAAGAAAATATCAAATTTTGAAATATTTTAGACTCGGTATGATTGAGCCTGTTTACGGAAAACACTAGTAAATCATACAATCATCCATTCTCCAATGGCAAGACACTGCATTAAACAGAATATAACATTCATGAATGAAAGCTGACAAATTAAGTGTTTAAGTTGGCTGGCGCCCCTATACATCTTATATCCACTTTTTTGATACTGCACCTTTGGTTAAGATAAGCCCATACCAACATTATATTCGTGGTATGAATACATTTGCGCATGTTTGTTAATTCAAAGTTGTACCAGTTACATGTTTAATTGTTGAATTCTTCTTAAGCATGTGATGTGGGCGTTGACGATAGGTAGTTTGCACTTTCCAGTACAGTCAATGAACAACCTCAATCAAACCGAGCCTGCGACAATTTCAATTGTGTCGTTTTAGAAGGGACTCTCTATTTATATGACATGGGCATCAAAGATTACGTTTAAAGGTTTACACATCAAAGCAAAATCAACTTCGAAACACAAAAAAAAATAGAATTTTAATATTCTCGTTAGTTTTAGATATCAAATAATGGTTGTAATGCAATCAAATGCTGAGACAATTATCACCATGAATAAACAAATCAAAATGTATAAAGAACAGATAGACTAGTACTTTGGTAAGAACTTAATTGAAAGCACTCAGTACATTAGATAATGTACTATTACAAGTATATCTTATGTTTCAATTGAACTAAATGAAGTGTTGTGTTTAAAAAGCGGTAAAATGCTTCCAGGGCACCATATACGGAGTTTAGAATTTTACAAATTAGTAGAATACAAAATGTACATTCTTTGTTAATATTTTCAATTACTTCTAAAATTGGGTAGCCAACATCGCGGGCAAAAACGCATGGATATTGTATGGATATACTAATGTTGTTCTTTAACAAAAAAGGTCGAAAGTGCATTCCAGTAAAACTGATTGGAAATAAGAAACAAGTGTTAGAATACCGTAGAGAAAGTGCTCAAATTAGTCTTCAGTTAAATCAACAATTCAATAATGATGAAGTTTAGCCTTGCAATTAACGATAATTGAGCCTGAGATTTAGTTCTCAGCATAAGAGTATTTGTTCTCTCTAATCATTCTAATACCGGAAGCATGATTTGATACATATTTAATAACCAGCTTTTTATATCACCAGCTCATGTAGCGATCAGAGATATTTTACGACATGAAACCAAGCTGGTTAAAAGAGGCCTTTAGCTTTCCTAAAGATTAGGTATATCATTTTTAGGTAAATCGTTTCATATTACTGTCTAACCAAAGGAATTAAAGTGTAAAATGATAAAATACACAAACAATAAGAAACCCCTCAGTACCTCTGATCTACCGGGTCGCTCTTTATATGTAAATAAAGCAGACATTCCGTTTCCCAATAAACACACGTCAATGCGCGCTATCAATAGCTCTCCGGCGCTGTTTTGAAAAGGCTTAACAATGATATGATGCACTTTCCGTAGGTAATGTTACTGACTGAAATACTTTTTTCGTAACAGCACAAAGTTGACTGTTTTAGTTGAATTTAATTTTCTAACAAAAGAATAAAAGCTGACGGCTGCTGTTATAAAAGGAAGTAAAGAAATATTTACTGTTTGGATAAAAAATTTAGGAATAAGTAAACAAATAAAAATCAAATGAAAAATAATAAATCACATATATTTTATATATACGAATATTGTTAATGCAATGGATTAAAATAATCACATTTTTAATAAGTATAGAAAAAGCTTACAAGCGTCTTTTACATTTGAACTATTCTATTGGTATTCGTATAGCTTTTATTTTAGTGATGACGGAAGAATTACTATACATGTAATCGCCAATATTGTAATCATAAACATCAAGTCAAATATCCTTGGTATCCTAAATAATCTTGATGACAGACAACACAATTGCCTACTGTATATACTTACGGAGATTAACTTTTGAAATCAAATGAAAATTTCGGCGCCAATAAACTTAAACAAAAAACAAGCTAACAAAACAAAACAAAATCAAACAAACGCATGGTTGTAAATTAAAGCATAATTGGAAATTGATTTTTTACATAATCAAATTTTGAAGCAAAACAGTAAATGATTACCAGAATTTCTTAGAAAGAAACACGATCAAGTTGTCGTAAGAATGGCATTTGTTTATATAAAACTCCAGTCTCCACTCCATATTGATGCCAGGGAACAGTTCATATGTGCATATGAGGTCATCTCAAACAAGAAAGCTTCATTTAGACTGACTATACTATACAATCAGTCTAAATGAATGAATTTCACAATTGGCAGAAAAATACGGCAGGTCAGGAATGGAGTTATAAGAGCGAATAAAAATGAATGAAAGTCGGGAGATACAACAAACGCTCAATTAAGTGGTATTTTATTTCTTCTTATTTTGTTCCGAGAAAAATAGTTCTAATGAGTATCGTCCTTGAACTTTGGTTTGTGTTGAAAATACCTTTTTAGGAAAACTACTGTTTGTGAGGAATTACCAGCATTTAGCAATTTCTAGATACAATGTATAGAAACAATACTGGAATCATAACTCTTTTTATGATGACTGAATTTTTATGTTAAATTTATCGTAAAATATTTATCACAAAACACCGTAATTTTGTTAAGTACACAACACTTTGTATGATAAAAAACATACGTTACGGCAGCTAAAAGTTGTAATAAAATGAGTACGCTATATGAAACATCAGTAATATCAAAATCTTTCAACGTCATTTTTTTCTACAGGTTACCTTCAACAGATCAAAACCTTTCAAATAAGGGCTCCCTTGGGGATATTTTTGTGGTTTTATTTATATTTGTGTCACTGAAATTTCGGAACGCTTCAAGAACTTACAAAACTACAATATTTATTATTCTATTATGTTTTTACATGATTTAACATTATTTAAATGTGATCTCAAATCAGAAATCCATTTATGATATTTTGTAACCATATTCTATACATTTAGTCTTGAACAAAGAAACAGCTGACTATTACTACATGCAGATATAATTTAATTTTAAGGTTTGAATGAGTTTTAAGCGAAATATTTAAAACGTACTTGAATCGAACCTTTCCTAATATGATGCAATTTACACTGGCATTGCAAGGAAAAACGTTGAATGACTGACGAGAAATAGGCAACCAATGCTTTTTATTTAAATGCGTCTAAAATCTAATATAATTATGATACATGTATTAATATATTTCGCTCATTCGTTTTATGTTCTCTTTTTATCCATAAGTAACAAATAATGTGTGGTTATAAAAAGCACGCGTGAACTGACATACAAATCTAATTATAGAATTATTTCAAATTCGATAATTATAGAATTCTTTCAAGTTCGACAGTAAACGTTAATAGTGTCAATTTGTTTATTCCTTACATCAACTTTGCGAAATTAATCAATAAAACAAAATATATTACATTGTATATGCATTATCACAAACAGTTTATGATACAAAATTATGATATTTTTCAGAGAATAGAGAGATACTACAGAGAAGATGAGCAACAAATATGCCAACAGTGTAGAATGTTTTCTTTATTGCTGTGCATCTAACAAATTAGTTGACGATTTATTATCTTCGACAGTCCAATATTTCATACTATTTGAACAACGTAGAAATGATTAATTGCATTCATTTGTTAAAATTGTATAATATATCAATGTTCAATTCAACTTATGATAGAAAATATTTTGATTTATTGTTTCAAATAGAGAACATTTTCTTTTGGTAAGGAAATTGAACATTTTCTGTTCTGACGAGGCCACTAGGAAGTGACACATATTTAAAACTTGTTTTTTAGTTATGTACAATAGGGAGTAGGCAGATAGTTATAGGAATTTATGAAATATGTAACATTGTTGCAATGGAAGTGATTAAATTTACCCCATCTAATAAAAGGGTCTGTTGAACAGGTCAGCAACAGGCGTTGTCCTTTATATGCTTACTTAATGAATTTATGTTCAGTCTGAACTGTTATGATTCAGATTTCTTAAGACTTTTCAACTTTAGTAGGATTTAATTGTTACTTGTAGATCTATTTATCTAATCGTTTAATTATAGGACGGTATATGAAGAAATTCTTTACTCATGACTATTTGAAACTAGACGTACATTTATTGTTGTTTAGAATTATTACCAATATACATATATCATAAACTGCATATCATATAGGCAATATAAATAGAATATATCATCTTTTAAACATATATTACATAAAATGTTCTTCCGCTCTGAAAATGCTGTACAAATGTGACACCCAAAAAAGCACTGTGAAAAGATTTACGAAATTAATGTGTTTATACAAACATGATTTTTTAAAATAAAATATGTATACGTTTGTTGAAAACTAGATGTATTTTAATAATATTGGTAAAAGTGAATACGAATTTATGATCGTTTTCTAAAAAAAATGCAGTCTATTCAAAACAGTAAACATCGAAGAAGGGACACCACAGGAAACATATATAGAAGTAAGAAAAACACAGTTTTATACAGTATGAAATATTTCTGTTCTATAATATTGAATCAACAACAACATTTTTTTTCCAGTCAAAATATCACTATGGCTATAAATTTGTACATTAAATTATTATATAATACTCCAAGCCTCCAAAAATGTTAATTCAAATGATATTTCAAGTTTGATTGTGAAGAAGACAGTTTGTAGCTTATTTTTAACCACTCTCGTTGCCTTTTCTTGATATTAACCAGTTGAAATGAATCCATATTGGGAAACACATTGTCATGAACACACTATCTCTGGTATAAGAGACAAACACCATAAACTCATCTTCTCGTTACTGTTGACACTCCGTAACTAAACTCTATCTCGATCCCTATGAAATGCGTCATATGCTTACTCATTTTGTACATTTGATAACATTTTAAGATCGTTAAATAAATGCCCCGTTTCTGCTGCATTAACAAACATTAAGAAAGTTATTGCTTACAAACATCTTCAGTTACCTTCAACGAAAATATTTGTCTAAAATATTTACTTGTAAGAAACACACTTTTCGTTCGATAATGATATTAATTATCCATTACAAAGCATGTACAGTTTAAGATAAGTTTGTTCTTTTTCACTGCAGAACATGCATTTTCTATATATTCATGCAACAGCTTCACAAACAAACGCGTACTTAGATGTACAAGGATTGTTATACCAGTGAAATCGTTGATTGACAACTGTTCTATAGCCAGACATCATCAGACATAAGCTATTTTTGACTGTCGTCGGATAGCCACCAAACCAATGAAAATAACCGCTTTCAGATCCGTAAGAATATTCCCACGGAGATGTTGAATTCACTCGTTTGCCGTCTATGTGTAGATTTTGTTTCTCTTCCTTAGCTGTCAATAAAGCTTTGACGTCATCATATTTTGCGTCTTTGTCGATATTAATGAGAGATCCTCCGCTTGTTTTACACATTGTTTCTGCATCGTCGCGGTTTGCAGGAGTGCTGAACAATTTCAAACAAAATCCATTTGCTGTCCTGTTATAGTATGGAGGACACATACCTTCACAAATTCCAATTTCTTTTTCCGGAATATTTTCACCAGTTTGTGATTGTATCAAAGCGCAGTGTCTTGTTCGTGATCTTGTTGCAAAGAAATTGATAGTTATTGTCCCGCAATTTGTCCATTCTGACCAATCCGTACATAAATGATAATTTTCCATCACCTTTCCAATAACGGTTATTAAAGGTTTATTTAGTTTTCTTCCGAGCGCGACCAACGACTCAGCATTTAGATTTGATGCAGCCGTACCGTTACTTTCAAAGACGTCGCTGCTTAACACAAGACCAAATAAATAGAAAACAATTAATAACTTAATGTTTATCAAATTTTCCATATTTTAATTCACCTTTTCTGACAATTTGACAGACTAAAACTCAAATATCGTTCCTTTTATCTAAAAGACATTAAATTTTGTAAGTACTAAGAGTTAACAATTTATAGATGCAGAACTTTGAAATGTTTATAGCAAAATGAAATGTAGTCAAGCAGCTGGAAAGATAACTCCAAACGCTTAGAATTCTTAGATGAAAATAGGTTTTGGAAAGAAAACAATTATACAAATAGCCAAAGATCCGAACTTTTTATCAGTCTGTTATCTGACAAAACGTCTTAAACTATTTCCTATCTTTATTTACTTCAGTCTCTCATCTTTCCTACCATGCAATATCTTTAAAGATGATTGACAATAGAGGGTTAACGTACCTTCTTCGTGCAATATAATCTTGGAGCATTTTAAGCCCGGCTTCTCAACGCAATGGTTTGGAATTCTTGCTTTCATTATAAATTATCATGACTAGATTGGTCTTACTCTAACTTTCAATAAACAAACAACTATGTTGTGCATTGTAGCGAGGTTATTTTATTACGAGATCGTTATAACAGGAGGATATATCACAATGAGAAATACATAATTATGTATATAAGCATATCACAATCAAAACTGTTGTACCATGTCCAGAACATTTCATGATAACATGTTAAATAAAAAAACTTAACAGGTTCGATCGTATATTTGTCTTAGGAATACTGGCCGCCTGCCTAAAACCCCTTTTTATCTGTTTTAAATGTCAGAGAAACCATAGAATCTTTGGGCATGCACGGTCGAAACACAAAAGTGATCCTCCTCAGACTATTCCTCGGAATATTGAACAATGGACCGTGCTCAGACATGTTAACATATATATCAAATATATACATATCAATATATTTTCCTTAATCAAAATACAATTTCTGTTCTATATATAAAAACTTGAAATAAACCTATACATTCAAAAAAATTTTTCACTAACTTTGTAAATTTTTCTTAATAAAACATTTTGCCTAATTATGTCTTTAAAATAATCTTATAACATTATAATTATTGAATTTGAATGCTGGTGATCTCATAAGAGAAATATCGCTAGAACTGATTTCCATACTATGCCTCGGGTATATATACCCGTGTATGAAATACACATGTATGCTTGAATACATTCAAGCATTCAGAACCGGTTTATGTAATCCGTTACAGTAAGACAATGGTTCTCCTCTATACGACGTAACGCGGAGAACCAGTAATTCTTAGTTCATTCCTTACGTTACAAATATCATCATTACAAGATATGATATATATTTGTTCGGTTACAAATTTTACAGACAAACCAGAATACCTGTTATACCAGCTGATAAAAATGAGTTACGCATATTCCAATTCGACAAATCATTTATATAAATTCTTTTAATTCTTTTCGGTATCAGTTGAATTCCTAATATTTTATCGGGCATTCCTAGATATTGAATAAATCGTTGCGAGTTTTTTGCCAGATAACTAAGATGTTTCACGAAAAAAATCGTTAAGCCGAATAAATAAAAAGACGAAATACATTCCAATGCCAAGTGATTCAACATATAGATTTGAATTAGAATAATAATATATATGTTCCGGGAAACCGTCTTAAAAATAATTTATTTTGGTTCCATTGACTAATTCGTTCATGAAAATAAATATCAATAAAATTGAGCTAAACAAAATGTTGGTTAAAGACCAATGTCTATAGTATGTTGTTGTTGATTCACTTTATTCTTAATTTAAAACAACAACGCGATTGACACAGTTAAGAACGCAGCTAAATATTCGTTCTTTAAAATAATTGCCTACAGATAGTTACACGGGCTCATACATATTTGTGCGACAAAAGCAACTGTTCCTGTCTGTGGGTTTGCATTAAAATTTCAGCCGTTTTTATTAATGTAAACGAAATAAGGATATCAAAATCTAACTTATGAGCAGCGATGCGTTTTGAAAAGACTACGGTACCTCATTACAAAACTCCGTAAAATAACTTATTGCAATAATTCGTTCCAGAATAATTTCAGCCTCATGATTTGCCAAAACGATTCAGAGCCACAAGCTTGTGCCAAGAAATTCAATGCACAAGCACGGCAAAAACGGCACATTCTCTCTTAAAATAATGTATATTAAACAAGCCATTGCCAAAATAATCATGCAATATATTATTGTACAAACATACAACTACAACCAAATTAAAAGCCGAGTTACGAATAGTATTAAATAGATTAAACGATATATAAACTTTTCATAAGCAAAATGTTCAACAATAAAACTCTCATTTGAGTATGAATAAGATTCAGACATTTCTAAAATTGTATGTACTCCGATGCCATCTTGGCAAAATAGTAAAAAATCTGCGCCGACGGTTAAGACATCCAGTATTTATTTATAAATAAATGGTATCTTTAAAACTGATATCAAAGTATATTTATTTTGTTTTATTTTGTTTCAAAAAGAAGAAACACGATTATAAAAAAAAAACGTTACTTGTAGAATTTACTAAGCGGTCGGCGAGATCTCGCGAGGTTGCCAAGTTTTGTGTCGAAAAAGGCAAAGTGGTTTGCAATATAATAATTATTTTAATACGTTATTTGTGCAATGTTGAAGCACTTTATTTATGTACATTTGACAACAACTTTCAGCAGTAAATTTAAATATTAGATCTATTTGTTATTCAAAAAATGATAAACATTTTTTTTCCGATTTGTACTACCAAAACGTGTGTCTGTTATTATCTACATTATAAGAAGCATTCTTACAAATATAATGATAATGCTGATGATGATAAATATCCATATATAAAATTTTTAGTTGGAGAATAAGGTTGTGTTTCCCTTTTTACAGATATTTCCTGTATTTTCATGTATGGGCTTCACAAACAAACGCGTACTTAGATGCACAAGGATTGTTAAACCAACGGAACCGCTGATTGACAATAGTTCTATAGCCAGACATTACAAGACATAGCCAAGTTTTGACTGTTGTCGGATTGCCACCAAACCAATGAAAATAACCGCTTTCATAGCCGTAAGAATATTCCCAGGAAGATGTTGAATTTTCTCGTCTGCCATCAATGTGTATATTTTGTTTCTCATCGTACGCGGTCAACAGAGCTTTGACGTCATTGTATTTTGAATCTCTGTCGATGTTAATGAGCGATCCTCCGCTTGTTTTACACATTGCTTCTGCATCGTTGCGGTTTGAAGGAGTGCTGTGCAGATTTAAACAAAATCCATTCCTTGTTAAGATATAGTTCGCAGGACATATCCCTTCACAAACATCAGTTTCTTCTTCTGGAATATTTTCACCATTTTGTGATTGTATCAAAGCGCAGTGTCTGGTCCTTGATCTGGTTGCAAAGAAATTGACATTCATTGCACCACAGTTTGTCCATTCTGACCAATCAGTACATAAATGATAATTTTCCATCACTTTTCCGATAACGGTAATTAACGGTTTGTTTAGTTTTCTTCCTAGCGAGACCAACATCTCAGCATTTAAATTTGACGCTGCTGTACCGTTACTTCCAAAGGCGTCGCTGCTGTACGCAACTGTAAGTGAATAGAGAAAAAATAATGTTCTGACGTTATTCAAAATTCCCATATTGTGTGATATTTCCTTAATTCTATTTGGAACCTTATTAAGTAAATAGCAAAACAAAGCTTATACAGTACTGTTTTCCCTAACACTCTTCAACTGGAAGCAGAAGATAAAATGTTAATGAAACGAACAAACTTACATGTACTTGCACATGTGTTTGATATTGGCAGTAAATCATTTGGAATGACACTTAACACTTAACACTTAACATTCTACTTTGATTGATATTAACATTGTTGTCTGACAAAACATTGCAGACGTTTTCTTCATATATTAACCTAATGTCAGATTTTCAATTCCTGTACCATGCACTATTATGATTATTAATATTATACAATTAATCATAATTTGTTATCTTTAATATTCTATAAACTAATGAACAATGTCTTGTAAGAATACAGTACTTGTAAAGAAACACACTTAAAGATTCGTGAAATACCAATAACAATACAACCAAGGTATAGAAAGCTTGTAATAAAATAAGATCATGTTAAATCATGCGTGGAAATCTTCATTACATTGTCCAAGATTTTGTAAATTTATTAACTATCAAATCAATATTATCATCTTAAGTTACATTGTTTTTCGAAAGATCGTAGTACTTAACTAATTTGAATATGCTTATCTTTTATTTGCATTCTTCTTTCTGGTGTTTATCATCTTAACAAAAAGCAGCTGTTATTTAATGGTTCGGCAAAGTTGTTTCAAAATGTTCACTTTGATGAGCTACCAATACCGTTCCTTAACAGACTCAATCAAATGAAGCCTGAGACAGATTTAATTCTGCCGTTTTGGACGTTCTTTAAAGATTATGATTGTTTTATTTAATTGTCATTGTTATTTGTTGTTACATTCAAGGTAACATATTATAATAGTTTACAAATACTGATGCATATCCCATATCCTTTCAGCAGCTGTAACGTAATAAAACGTATTCGCGAAGGTGCCACTTTTGGGCTTCCGTAGATTCCATATTAATTCCTGAAATTTGGATTAGGCTCCAACATTGAAACATATGCATGGCATAATACAGGATGTCACGTGATCAAGGTCAAGGACGAATTTCGAACACCGCTATTTCCATTTAAAGACGTGTTTGCGTGCGAATTTGACATATTGGAAATTTGAATTCTACCGCCAACACATGTTTCTCACCAGGTGCGTGTCACGTGACTTTTCCTGCCAAAATGTTATATTTTTCGAACAGATAAATGGTCAAGGTGGGGAACAAACACAAAGTTAACCATGTAGGAGACAGCTGCACTGCGTTTATACTTCCGGTTTTTTTTTTTGTTTTTTTTTTTGTTTGAAGTAAGCCGCGCATTCATCACCATAACAGCCTGCGCATGTCGTCACGTCCTGAAATTGCGTGCTCTGACGCGCGCTTTTATTTCACACACCACTAAATCAGAATGTCATAGGGTTGAAACATCGCCAGTAACTGTCTATACGGACTGAGAGGCGACACTTTGAGGTAGGGGGTCTCTATGAAAATGCTTGAAAAGGTGGTGGCCGCCGAAAGGATATCATATTTATTACAATTTTTAAATAACTTAACAAGTTAAAGTTAATTAAATGGTTCTGATTATGCAACTGCTATCATAACTGAACTTGTCATCGTTATAAACGTGTTTAATACATATACCAGGAGGAGCCATTTGTATTTAAAATAAATTTTAAGGTATATCCCCCATATGGGGTAGTCATACTATTAAAAATATGCCTTCGCCGTCTGTACGTCCGTCCGCATTAAGCGTGTTTGTCTTTCACATATCAAACTGCTGGTGACATTTCATCGAAACTTAAAAGAAATGATTAATGCCAACACTAGTCATGTAATTCGCTGGTAAATTCTGCATCGCTACACAAAAGGCCACTAGAGCTAAAAATAGAAAAAAAACTTTAATAACTTCAAGAATAAAATGTATGAAAGATCTAACTGTAGTCATTTACAGGGCAAAAGATTATTGCATTCAGACAGGTAACATTTTTGTACAGAAAATGACATTTCTTAGCCAGTCATGCATTGTGCGTATACTATATAATCTTTTTGTCAAGCTTACGTAGATGCTACAATAATAAAAGTAAAATATTATTATTATCATCATCATCATCATCATCATTTGGTGTGTTTCATGAAAAGTGTGCAAACAAGATAATTGCGAATAGATCTCTTTAAAGAGTATAAAGGTGTATCCTTTTTTTTATAAAATGTATCAACAATAAAATAACATTATTTTCATAACATTTTTGTTAATTCTTGAAACATTTTGACATAAATTAAAATGTCTCTGTTATATAACAAGTATAAATATTGTACGTAAGCAAAATAAACAAAATATTTTGCTGCTGTTATAAATAGGTTTTAATCGTTTAACATTGATTTATTGCTTACGCCATTTGCTTTAATGACAACTTGCTACCATATTTCTTTCGTACAGCCGTATTGAATGTATCCTTAAAAAATGCAGAGGGTTTAGAGCTGACTCTAAAGAACTGTTGTTATGTTTTATGCGACTTAATGCGAAGTATATGAAACTAGATCAGTCATACAATGATTGCAAAAGAAAACTTCATCTTTTTATGCACATGTTTTTGTGCTAATAAAAAGAAAATAAATGGAAGCGTTTTGGTGTATATTTACAACATCTGTCTTTTATCTCGGTCCTCCCTGCTCATAATAAATCATCGACACTGATTAACGAGAGTTACTTCTCCGAGGGGATTATTAAGATCTTATTTTCACAATATTGTGGCCTTTTATTGCCACTACTTTCTTCTAGATTGTGTATGTGTTTTATCTTGGAATCATATTTTGCGCCACATTTTATCACCATGATTATAATTATCATCTTTACAGCCCTCTTGTCAGTATATTATTGTTCTATCTACTAAGCTACCACTTGAACCACTTTTAATTTGAATGGTTTTCACAAATAATCGTGTTGTTTGCCCTGGATTAAAGTATTTGTTGAGCATCTCGACATCTCATATTTAAGTAAATATAAAATTAGTTTAGATCCAAAGCAGATGCAATCTGAGGGAAATCTTTGTCATGGTAAATTTGGGGTAACGAAAAAAAAGTTTTTCATTGTGAAACTAAAATTATAATTATAAGTAATTATTAATTTAATTACACCGTATTCTAACTATATTTCTTTGGATGATTCTGAAAAAAGAATAAGTTATGAATGAATGTAAATTTCTTCACTAAAATCACCTTGTCGTATGTAAAGTGTCCGTAAATACGAAAAGCACATTTTAATTATTTGCACAAACCATACTTGAAAGTAAAAGTAAAAAAGAAAACAAATTAATCGGAAAAAATATTCTTCATAAATCTTCAAAATAAAAAAAGGGATGTCATTATTTGATGACTAGATTTAAAGGATACAAACCTATAAAATAGAATTTAATTCGTTCAAGACAAAAAATACGTAGCGGATTAAACATGTTAGGTTCAAATCATATTAAAACGATGAAAACTACCTTATATAGTGTACCACTCGTTATTTGACCTTGTGTTCACTTTGTAAAATGTAGTTTGATTTCACATACAAAATAACAAATAATTATCCTTTTTACAGGTATTTACAAACTAAAGAGAACAAAGAATGAAGCAGTTTTATTTCATTTTGTTTCAAGGATTAAATTTAAAACACTATTTCTACGGACAATATTCTAATTTAACAGTGTGTCGAAACTAAGTTTAACTCACAACAACAACAACTTCAAAGTGAAATTGAAAGTGACATTAATACTTTTAGCGTTACAAACAACAGAATTCGAACACAAAGCTGTTTATTTCATTGCTTATGTAGTTTTATGCAGTATAATGATTGTGAATAATAGCTGTTTAATGCTTAAGCTAATTTATTTATCTATTTATTTATTTATTCATTTTTATTCTTCCAGTTACATTACATAACTTAATATACTTTGACGACTCCATTGCGTCTTGTTTTACATTTTCTAGTGTTCTATACCATTTTGTCTTCGATCTGACGAATTAAGAAAAGGGTATTAATGTAAGAAACAATAAATATAAATTATATTATATTGAAATTATACATCATTCAATTAATCGTTGCAATCAAATAATGAAAGCTAACGTCAAACATTACTATATTTCTCATATTTCAGTTCACGTGCTGCAAAACAAAAATGTATAATTATCTTTTCATAATAATTGATCAAATGTTCACTAGGAAATAAAAAAAAAACATCAAACATATCTTTCATTGGTTTTTATGATAGAAATGACAAAAATGTCAATATATGATTGGAATACTTATTTATAATATTAAAATATTCATTTGTTTTGTGAAATAAAGATAGTGAGTTCAACGATGACCTGTAAAACATGCTAGTTTAAAGGCCCTCCTTTGTAGATTTTTGAATTCACGGGCCTGGAAATATATTTCTGTGATACTTTTATGTTTTACAGTTTAGATTAATGATCTTTAAACTGCACATGTGTCAACTCTTTTATTTAAACAATAAATACACATATTTGTTTGACATATTTTTGTAATTCCTTAAAATGTGTGTATTGACAGTTCATTCTTTATTACATTTTTAATTTTCAGTGGATAAATATACGTATTCATCAGATTTGCTGAACTTTCCTTCATTAAGTAAACATTATTTTCTACATCTCTTTGTAGGCTTTAATGTAACAGTATGTGTTCTACCGTGAGAGTTAACTGTCTTTATTTTTTCTTTACGTGCCATGGTAGTCTTTCATTGTGCTATGTTTAGGTGTTACATTTCCATATAAGTTATCTTTACATGCTTTATTTTCATTCTGATCTCCTTTGACTTTAAACCATTAAAATAGAATATCAAGGTGGAATTCCTATAATGGGTTTAAATGCTTATGGGGATTTTAAAAGCGAATGATACAGTATTGATAGTGGAAAATAGGCAAAAGGAGAGGTCTGAAGGACGAAAAAGGTGGACAAAAATAATTAGCAGTTCCTCAATCTGATTTCAAACAAGAAGACCATGCGCCACTTTGATACAATTTTGTGTTAAAGTCAAATAGCTATTGCATTTTAAACACCAAGCAATAACTTAACGTAAATTAGTTTTACGTTAAACAACATTGAAAAAAAAAACATATTAAATAGCTATAATTTTTTTTATAAAGAATAATGGAAAAAACATTTTTCGAGTTCCTTGTCATTAGTTAAAACAGTGTCCGATTTCAGCAATTAGATTCAAGTAACAGAAACAATTTAACCGTAGGCATAAAACCCGAAATTTAAAATGAGGATTGGACATTGTTGTTCGTCAAATTGTTTCTTTCTAAACTTATTTGATAAAGATTCTCTACAGTTAACATTAAAATTTCATAAAAATCACAATCAATGTTATCGCAACAGGGATGAGAATGATGTATAAAAAAGAGAAGAAAATGGCACGGTTTATAAAGATATGCTAGGGCGTTGTCTGCCTGAGAAATATATATTCAAGGAAATCGGTATACGGATACTTTCACCAAAGGTTTTGATATGACTTGATTATCGAAACTGAGACGGTAAATCTTTAAATGGTTTGTCTCGTTTTTTTTAAAAAAACAGCGCAAATAAATGGTAATGAAGCCTGATTATGGTTAGTGATAAAATCCATTGTAATTGTTTTCGAAAATTTCATTCATTTTTTACATGAATATATTTCCGTCGATAAATAAAAATAATGTGTTTTGTGAATTGTTAAAATTGTTAAAATGAATAATCAAAACTATGTGAACAACACCATATTAAAGCACTGATGTAATTAATATTAATATTTCTAGATATATTTTGACTACTAGTTTTGTTCCTCTTAATATTTCAAATTAATAGACTTAATACTAGTTAATATATCGACCTGCTTATAAATTCTAACATGATGGTAAAATGGTTATTAGTCCCCTACCGGTTTACCGGAGGGGACTTTAGGTTTACCCTCCGTCCGTCTGTCCGTCTGTCTGTCCGCACAAACATTTTAGGTATATGAGCTAACTAAAGGTACACTGGGAGAAACCAAAAGAAACAAAGGACTTCATTCCGTAAATAATAGTTAGCTCATAAGGACACAATAGTTAGCCCACAAGGAAACAAAAGAAAAGAACAATAGAAATAGCTCATAAACCTGAAAAATTGGTACGTCCGTCTGTCTGTCAGTCCGTCAGTCCGTCCGTCCACAAAACTGGATCCCGCGATAACTTGAAAAGTACTGAACATATTTTTATGAAACTTGATATATGGATAGATGGCAGTATGGAGATTATGCACGTCTTTTTCTCTTCTTCCTATGTTGAAAATTCTGTTTGCTATGGCAACAAATAGACTGAAAATATGGCAATTTTTACGCATAAACTGGATCCAGTGTTAACTCAAAGTAATAGCAATATTTTTTATGAAACTTGTAATATGGGTAGATGGCAGTCTGGAAATTATGCTCGTCTTTTTCTTTTCTTCCTATGTTGAAAATTCTGGTTGCTATGGCAACACATAGACTGAAAATATGGCACATTTTACACATAAACTGAATCCAGTGATAACTCAAAAAGTACTAAAAATATTTTTATGAAACTTGACATATGGATTATGCATGTTTTATCTGTACTTCCTATTTGGAAAAGATATTGGTTGCCTTGGCAACAAATAGGGTTAAAACATGGCAAATATTACAATATTTGTGATTAGTCAAAAAGAGCTGAACATTTTTATGAAATTGCATCTTTAATTCAAGAGTTATCTCCTCTTTAAGAATTTTGCTTTTAAAATGTTATATTTTTGTAACAGGGATGTTTTAAATATTAACTTTAGAGTGTCCTTCAATCCGTCTGTCTGTCTGTTCATAAAAGCTGTTTCCTGTGATCACTGTTAAGGAACTTTTCCAACAGATTTACTTAAAATAGAGAAAAATTGAAACATTAGTGAATGGCCAATGGCCCTTCAGAATGTTGATGGGATTCTAACCGGTAGGGGACTTATGGATTGCTTGCAATACTATGATAATTGCTTGTTAAGTCAGCTTTGAATTGTACTTTTAATTAACAGTCTTGAATATTCTAAGTTTAAGTCCTGATTTGTTAAATTTTTAATTGTTTCAAAAGCGCAAAGCCCTGCTTAAAAAAGAAAGCAACTACCAAGGACGTCTGATTGTGAAATTAAAACTTTCATTGAAATACCTGTATATTTGAATATTTTTAAACAATATCGAATCAAAAATCAATTAAACTTCGATTATTGACAGACACGGATTACCTTTTTCTTTGTTTTATTGGTGTTTGAGCATATTAAGTTAAATGTACAATTCTGTCGATACATTGTATGACAGTTTAGCTCTCAATGTATTCCAGTAAATTAATACCGATTGAAAATAAGGAACGGAAACTACAATAGATAAATTTGCTCTAAATAAGCCTTAAGTGAACGCAGCAATTTAATCAAGATGAAATTTCGCTTTGCAATTAACAATAATTGAGCATGAGATTTAGTCGGCGGCTCAAGAGGATAAGTTCTCTATTCCTTCCACTATCGACAACAGTATTTGATTCATCATTAGTCATCACCTCCTTCTATGTAACGAGAAAATAAAGCTTTCAGAGTAGACATGAGCAAAACGTGATCATGTTTAGTATATGTACATGTATATTCTTTAATCGAAACATGAAAATAAATAAGTAAAATAAATAAATAAATATATTAGAAAAATAAATGTATGCATACGTTTATAATTTATTCTACTCATTTGTGTTCGGGTTTACACAAACTCACATTTTCAAACGCAGTTAGATAAACTTACCATATCTTATATCTGTCTTTAGTTTAAACGCATACAGAAATAACCCATTTTACATTAATTGAAAATTTATTTTCCATGTCAACACCAGTATCGAATCGAAATAATGGCAACGGAAACATATTTATGGATGTATGTTAAAACTTAAATGTATGTTGAACTTACTGTGTGCATAATCAATCTGTGAAGCTATGCCGAAAAAAGTCTTTTGACAGAAAGCACCTGTTTTTTTTAAAAATAATAATAATAATAATACTATAATTATTACTATTATTATTTTTTATATAGCTGTGTACATTTTAAATGCCGTTAATGTCTTTATTTTTTCTTAAAGGAACTTTCTCTTTAAATATACAACACGCTATAATTCAGTGTCACTTTGCATTTTGTCGATTCATCTTGGAAACTGAGTCTAATTGACACTCGTGGTTCACCTAAGATTCAAAAATTATATGTTATTAGTACCCGGTCACTTACAAAAAAGTATTTACTGGTTAGTAATATGGGAAAGGCGGTTAATTAGATCGATAGCCGAGACCGAGTTGTGATCAATCAAATCGGCATACAATAAAAAAAACACAAACAAACCATTAAGCAAAGTACATTGTACATGAACGAGTTCGTTATTCAAAGTTAGCAATTTGACTGCTGTACTGTCCGATTAGATTTAATAAAATTCACATACGAAAGGAAAGGTCAAAAGTTCACGTTAGTATAAATAAAAATGAATGAAATCATGAGACGCAAGAAACACTCAATTTAGCTGTATTAAAGCTCTCTTTAATTCGTGCCGAAGAAGAAGTTCTAATGAGTAGTGACCATGAATTTTGGTTTGTAAATAAATAGAGCTTGGAGCAGGGATGTTGTATTTGAACATTGTAAATACTGTTTCTAGCCCGGGGGTTAACTTACACATGTTTATATTCACTGCATTAACCATACATGTTTCTAAAAGAAAAATAGAATTGGTGCGCATTTTGTATGATGAAAAATGGAAACGTAACTTGTATGCTCTGCATTGATTCTTAGTATTTATATCATTTTACATGGTAAATTAAAACGCAATTGATTAACGTATATTTCATCTGAATTTAATTTCAATAAAATCTAATATAATAAAATCTGTACAAACACATAAGAAAGGCTTTTTTGGAATTTTAATGCTATGGTTATTGTTTTCGCTTGTCATAGAAATGGCGAAAAGCACCATATATAGAGCTTGGTAAGGTACAATGGCAAAGTACACTGGGACAAAGCAATTCCACACAGTGACACATGTACTGTAGAGAAAGCTCAAATGAGATGTACAGTTAAGCATTTAGTTCAATTCATAGAAGGCAATATGTGCATACACATGCAGTGTATTTATAAGTCGTAATGTTTAATCAGTAACTGTTTACTTATATATTCCAGATGAAACAAAAATAGATATTCACAACATCATTCTAAATAAGTATATAAAAAAGAAGAAAAGTTTACAAAATCCCTACTATTCCAAAAGCAGACGTATGAAGTATCATTGATCTTGAAAGTGACGCTGCTGTTTATTAATTCACAAATATAATCCACCTTGTTACAACAAAAACATAATTTTGTTAGAAGTATTCAGATGATTATATATTTTGCACATAAAGTTTTTAAAGCTGTTTTTCACCCGAAATCGTTTTTGATTTAAAAGACAGTTTCATTATAATTGTATTGTATTTAAATGTTTTTTTATAAATTAAACTTTAAGAAATGTTAGTGTAGCTTTAATCATATGAGGAACAGTTTTGCTTGTTTATTTGTTTGATTGTGTTTTACGTCACACCGACACAGTATAGGTCATATGGCGACGTTCCAGCTTTAGTGGTGGAGGAAGACCTCAGGTGCCCTTCCGTGCATAATTTCAGGCACGAACGGGCACCCAAGTAGATCCACCGACGTGCCGTAAGCTAGCTGGATAGCTTCCTCACATGAAAGAATCCAAAGCCTCTGTCGGGATTCGAACCCTATATTACACTATTTGTATTTTGTGTCTGACGGAGTAAGGCTCCTATTTCCAGTTTGAATTAGCTTATAGCAATGTATGTAAAATAAAGTAATGCAGCCTAAGTTAAGTGACGTTATTGCTGTATTTGATAACATTTTAGTACTTCTTTAAGTTCTAAAATTCATTTCATTATTCCTTTAGCGGAAATCTAGTGTTACTTGCTTAAAATCTGTTATAAACTTATATATTACAAAAGTGTAAGTCAAAATATTAAATTTGTAATTATATTGGAATCACACTTCACACTTTCACTATAACAATGTAATACTAATATTTAAATGTAAATTATTTAGTCATATCTCATTGCTAATTTGTAGAAAATTGGACAAAGTGTATTTTGGCTGCTATTTCCTGTATATGGATGTTTCACAAACAAATGAGAACCGTGATGTACAAGAATAGTTAAACCAGAGAAAGCACTGATTGGCATTACTTCTTTTGCCAGTTAACATCAGACACGAAAATAAGTTTATTGCTTTCGGGTAGCCACTTAACCATAAGAAGTTGTCAAATTCAGATCCGTTTGAATATTCCCATGGAGAGGTGGAATTTTCTCGTCTACCATCGATGTGTATATTTTTGTCCTCATCCAGAGCGGCTATCAGAGCTTTGACGTCTTCGTATTTTGTGTTTGTGTTGATGTTGATGAGAGATCCTCCGTCTCTTTTACACATTTCTTCTGCATCATCGCGGTTTGTAGGAGTGTTGTACAGTTTCAAGCAATACTCATTTGTTGTTAAGTTATAGGTTGGAGGACATATACCTTCACAAATACCTGTTTCTTCTTCCGGAATACTTTCACCGGCCTGTGGTTGTACCAAAGTGCACCGTGACCTGGTTGCAAAGAAGTTGACTTTATTTGCACCACAACTTGTCCATTTTGACCAATCTGTGCACAAATGATAATTTTTCATCACCTTTCCTATAACGGTTATTAAAGGGTTATTTAATTGTCTTCCGAGGGAAACCAACATCTCAGCAGTTAATTCTGATGCTTCTGTACCGTTTTGTTTTAAGACACCTCCGCTGCACATAATAACAAACCAACTGAGAATAATAAATATTCTTCTTATAATATTTAATTTGTTCATTTTGTGTAACAATATCCTTAACAATAACAAAAAGCGTTAGTTGCGTTACTTATGGTCACAATCCTATCTAAAACACGAATATTTATTAGTAGAAAAAAGGTAATGTTTATGAAACGAAAGAACGTTAATGATTGTTTAATATAGGAGGTCAAAAATATATATGCCTTAAAGTGTTACATCGCATATGATTTGCAGATACAAGCCACGCCTTTAAGCGTGAAACAGTTGCTTGCCTCTTTGATCCACTTATATTTTGTGCATTCAGTATTATTATACTGGTTGTTTGATTTATTCTAGTTGTATATATTTGAATCAATGCAGTGTTCAACTCTCATACATCATATTTGGATGGTTTATTGTCCACGATGACTTAAAATATTTTTTTTTCTTTTTTTCTTTTATTTACATTTTTGGGATTTGACAAATTTATAGAAAAAAATTTAAAGCAGCATTTTAGTTCAACGCCATATGAAACATCTAAATGAGGTTGGGTGCATCAGAATGGTTAAAAATAAAGAAGAATCACTTGAGTCATACTATAAAAGGACTTGAACAGAATGTCGCTGTTAAAATGGCATTAAAGCTTTATATAGGGAAAAAGAGATGTGTATTGCCATAAAAAAATTGTTAAATTGGCATTATGCTCATCTAAGGGTACATAGTGAGTAAGCAAGTGAAAGTCAGAATATGTATACATTTTGCCATAATTCCTTTCAATTTATTAACTTACTTCTGATTAACGATATATAACATCATATTGTTCAAACGATTTCTGTAAATAACCATCGGACTTTACCTATAACGTTTACTTTATTAAAGAGTGGTGCATTCATAAATTTTAGGCATGTTTACATTTAATCCTTATCATTTTTCAATATCAAGTGTTGGTCAATCAACATAATAGCAGTCAATGTTTTGGAATATACGAGTATAGTCAATTCATCTCAACATGACAATAAAAAGAAGAGCATAATGCCACTTTAATTAGAGAAAATATAATGTTTTTGAATAAGGCGAAAACGTTTTTCAAGAGCATTAATAAATTGAAAAAAAAAATGGTATTTTATACACTTTTTAGGGTCTAATTTTGTTTAAGGTTACTTTGAAATATGCGGTGTTGCGGCACAGACATGCGAATCATTTACATAAAAAGTGACTGAGCCAAGATCGACACCAAGAAAAACTGATTTCCGAAATAAGATATAATCTGGCAATGAAACGTTTTAACAGAAATTGTTTCATCTTGTAGTATAATAAATTTAGCCTGTTGTAGTAAAAGAAATCAGGTCCGTTTATGTAATTTAAAACCAACAAATATCATCTGTAAAATTATGCAGACATACAGGCAGGCAAATAGAAAACCACAAGACAGATATAGTTGATTACCTCTGAAAACAGTGACAAGCAATCTGTTAAACCCTCATGATAAAGCAATTATTGTGTTATAGTAATTGTAAACTTTGACGATAAAGATTTACATGAAAATTGCCAGACAAATTTAATCAAGGAAATATGTTTTTAGATAGTATAATTAAATTCAAGTTCTTTACACTTGACATAAATGTTTAAAATGCACCGCCGCTGATAATTTTCCATAAAAAACGCATAGACTAAGAAATGCAGTTTGTTATATATCACAATGATTATAAAAACAAAAATGTCACACACAAAGGCAAAAACAATTACTATTTTAGATATTGTTTACTCAGTTAAAAAAATTGTGCCAAGGATTACATGTTTTAAGATATGCATTTTGATATCAGCTTAGTTTAGCTATTTGCTTTTTAAATTTTGGCTCGTTAAAGGTGTCCTTTTTTCTTGTACAGTTGTCTCGTCGTTTATGGGAAATAAAATGAATGGATATTTCGTTTGGTGTTATTACCGTCATCTCTCTTGCTGTTGGCTCAGATTTAATCATCAACACATTAAGGATGTCATTGCAGGCATTCCCATGGGGATTATTTAGACATTGTTGTCAATTTTGATTGCCTTTTTTTTACTTCAAGATATTGTATCAAATTTATGTATTTTTTCTAGGAATCATTCTGTGTGTCATCATCATCATCATCATCATCATAGTAATAATAATAATAATTCACCATATGCATTTAACAATTATAATAAGATAAATTTGATAGGATTGTCATTAAACATTAAACAAACAAATGCCTATTCCCTTTCGGCATATTGATACGTTGATTAACCATGGGAATATTTGAAATAAATAACATTTTTTCCCGCCGTTATGAATGAAACTTTATAAATTACACTTAAATGCCAATAAAGCCAAACCAATATTAAATGTATTACAGATATCATTTCTTAAAATTGTTGATTCTTGGTGACTATATCATTGAATCGTATTGTTTCTTTTGGAGTTTTGAAAGTATATAATTATATCACTTTGTTTGCGTTTTGGAACCTTTATGACAAATTGTTTTGCATTCGAATTCAGTCCTTCTTAATTCCGGTGATAAACATCTTAGATGCTTTAAAACCATTAATTTAGTAAATGTAAATTAGTAAATCATTGTTAAAAAAGATGTTAGCTCTTTTGAAGAAGAATAAAAACATTCCCTAGACATAATGCACCTTTAATGTTAACTGTATTTACTAAAAGAAAGTATACTTTTAAAGCATTTCTGTTGCCTAGTAATTTGAATAGATTTTATTCGGCATGTATTTTTTCACTATTTATTTTTGTTTGTATTTTTGCTTTAATTTAATATTTGATTTGAAGTTAAAAAAGAAATCTTGGAAAAGGGGTGATCCCGCGGAGGCAAATTTAACAATAAAATAACATCAAATTTAGAGACTCGGTTTGACTGAGTCTGTTCAATGGGGGTGATAATGGGAAATAGCAGCATCTCCTATGCCCCCTAGCACGTGAGTCAAACACATATTTTAAGATAATTAAGATTATTGTCTTTTTATTACTCACTGGACGGCTTAAATTTTGGAATCTATTTACTCCACAATCTGAACGGAACTAACCTTTAACCAGTTACCATTTAGAATGTTATCGGGGATAAATATAAACCATATCAAATTGGAAATAATTGACCAAGCAACATGTTGTAGATCCGATGATATTCAGTCCAATACAAATTGACGTATGCGTTAAATCGCATTATTCAAATGGAGATATCTCATACATGTAATATGAGATGGAATTCTTTCTATTCAATTGGTTTAATTTTTCAACCATATCTAAATCTAATTGGCTCATTATCACAGCACGGCAAAGTTCATTGACCTATTATATTTATTTTAATTCTTTATTATTTTGTTTCTTTAAAATAGGCAGATACAAATAATTTATCAAATTTAATTAATCAATTATAACATACTTCTATATTTAAAAATGCTGTTCAGATGCATTTGTATTACAATGTTTAACCAAGATCCTAAATTACCACTTAGTTCAAGTCAATTCATGCATTTTTTTGTTTGTTTTGGAATATCCTACTACAATCTTATGCCATTTTTTCAATGCATATATTGTGATTGATTTCTATCAGCTTATGAAAGTCAAATGCGGTGACAGTGTGTAAAGTGTATAAACAAAATGAACAACTTTAAAAAACAGAAAATATTTAATTTAAATGACATTAAAGAATAGCTTAAGCTTGACAAGTTTCGTATAAAAAAAACCTCAGATCTAACAAAAAAGAAAATGATTGGGTGAGCTTGCTTTCAAAGAGCAAAAAAATGAAACAATGTTTGCAATGAACTTTAAACTTCACAATAAATAAATAAAAAAGTAAATAAATTTCAAAGCAAATCATATTTTGTTTAATAAAAGTTATTATAATTGTCAACTTGAGTTCTTATCCAGAAATAAGTGTGTATACAGTACAAAAGTATGCGTAATTAGCAGAGACTTGTTTGGTCGTTAATTGTTACTTATTTCATGCAAATTTATAAGCTTTTAAATCAACTGAGTCAATTGTTATGCGCTAAATTTGTAGTTCTGCAGAAGGTGGATTGAATTACAACACAATGTTCCGTTTTATATTTTAATGTTTCTTTCTTAGTGGAATACCACAGATAATATATAACATATACACAGGTTATCCTGATGTTTACAAATTAATATTAAAAACAGTAACAAATATTTCTAGTGGAAAGCCACAATACAATGTTATCAGATGGAAATCCAAAATCTAACTGACCCTAAATTTTCTACATGTATCTTTACAATATTTCTAAAATTGATTTCATTTTAAACTGACCAATAGAGTTTTAACATTTTTGTGTCTTAAATAACAAAATGACCAATCAGGTTTCAATACAAAATAATGTAACATAGCAACATAGAATTTATAACAACAATCATCACCTGGATATTTTATCAGTCATAAGGTTTAACAACATGATAAGTACAGACAGCTTAATTGACCTTATCACCTATATATTATAAAACTTTTAGCACAGTTGATTGGACAAAGAGGAAAAGCCGCATTTTAATCTTCCAGTTACATAATTTTAAATTTGACATCTGTTATTGAAACATATAATATTTGTAACTTAACATTTTTTGAAATTTCAAAAATTTTGTTTTGAAAACATGACCTTTTAAAAAATGATTATATATATAAATATTTGTGTTTAAAAGAAAATCATCATGCATATTTATTCCTTTTTTTTTATAAATGAATTTTATCATTTTTCGGCTGCACAACACAATGTTGAATTTCAATGTGATAGTGTATAGGAAGAATTTCTGTTTTGGAACACTTGTCTCCGAGTAAGTGAAGAAACTTATTGGTATTTATTAGCCTCGTCTGTCTCTTATCTCTCTTGCTGATGGCTCCGATAAAATCATTGACACTTTAAAGCTTTCAGGACAGACATTTCCCTCCCCTGAGGGATTATTTTGGTTCTTATTTTAACAATATTGTCGCCTTTTATTGCCAATTCTTTCTATGTGATATGGTATTGAATGAGCGTGTATCATCTAGAAAATATATTTCGTGTCACTCTTAATTATTATCATTATCATCATCTAGTCGAGTCATTTATGAAAATATCTACAATAGATTTGTAAATCTAGGACTATTTTTGTTTTGCATGTATGGTTTTAAGTTGTTTTTATTGGATTCGGAATTTGATCTCAATATAAACCAAAAGAAAACAAAGGAAGAAAACGACATTAATTCTTAATTAAACTTTCTAATTCTTAATTAAACATTCAAAAAATAAAGAAAATTATAATAGCTAACATAACCTTAAATTCTGATCTGAGAAAGAAACGTATGATAAAGTTAAATTAATATACACAGTAAATAAATCATTTTTTAAACCAGTACGCAGAAAGAAGATAAAGATCACTTCAATAGGGAATGATATGCGTTTCTTGTCCATTGGAATGTTTGTTATTTAACATATTTATATATTAGATATATGAACATGACGTATCAGAATTTCTGTTGAATTCACCTTCAGTTTGATAAAAAAAAGCTCATCATCAAATAATTAGTTTTTGTCTAAATCAATCTTTGAATGTTGACCCATGACTTCATAGTCATACTGTGATGGAATTTATTTATTTTAGCTATTATTTTTGCATTATTCTCAAATAAAACATCTGTAAAATTACATGTCTCAGATTTGTTGTCATTATACTTGAACTTTTGAACTTAAGCATGACTCAAATTATTAGTCTTTCTATCTTTCCTATGTAAATGATATATGCCATTTTAGTATTTTAAAAAGAGATGATATTTGTCAGTTTAGAGAGACTCTTAGAACAATTATTTAACATAATAAATCAGTATTAAACATATTACATACATGTAAAAAAAACTGTAATATATTTTTTCATATATTTAGAATAAAGACGTTATTGAAAATAAAACATCATTGGTGGTCTTCAGCAAACGATAAGCAGCGCTTAAAGAAAAATGAGGGGTGACGTGTAGGTGTCTCATAGTTGTAGAACTGGTAATCAACAACAAAAGTTATGCGTAATAATACACCTTTCAGGTGCAAAAGAAGAATGAAAACGAAACTAGGCTACACCAATTTAAGTAAGTAATACGTTGAACATGTTTTTGAGTTATCTTAGAAGCACACGAAATTTTTAGTGTGTCGTAGTGTCTGAAATGTGTACTATGTATTTAAATACCCAGATAAAGAAAAATAAAGAATAATCTTGCATAGATATACACTTGATCCATGTTTTAAGATAGAGACAAAACATAAAACTTATACTTTGCCAAAGTGTAAAATTATAAAAAAAAAAATAACAAAAGCATGATGATACACATGTAATATATTCAAATTGCCTACACATCTTTACTCATATTTGCCCGTACAAGGCAAAAGGTACAATTACACCATTACGAATACACAAGTAGGTTGATTATTATTGTAAATATAAGATATGATTGATGAGCATTTAAGAATGGAGACACGATAAATAAAATCTGTGTGAACCTTTGAACTGTTTCATAAGATAATATGTTTGTATACAAGATAAAATGTAAATATGATATGCAGACTATAGATTTTATCAAAAATATAATATTTTTTACGCCATGAAACCAATAACTCAGCTGTATCACATTGCATCGAAGTAAAATGTTCAAGACCCAGAGGAAAGTATAAAATCTTGCAGAATTTGATTGTTATTAATTACCGTAACCTTATTATTCAAATTTGAAATATCACACATAATGTAATGATAGTTTGCCTATCCAATTTGTTTCAAGTTTCAACAATAACAAATTCATGGTGATTCATTAATAAAGAACAAGCCTCGGAGGTCTGCTACGTTCGACGACATTTTTGTTGCCTTTATTGGATACTAATATTGAATAATAAAATTAACTACTTCGATGTATAGGACAGATAATAATAAATTGTACGTTATACTAACCACCACTTTCCTTGTACTGCAAAAACACTTTAAGCTTCTATCCTTGTTTTTAGTTAAATAAGACTACACAGTAGAGATTGCAGATCTTTGCCATAGGGGAATAAAAAAAGGCTTAGGAGTATGATCATTACAATAACAATTTTAACATAAATTTATGTCATTACGCTGTATACAATGTATACAAAATGTTACCATTATTATCTACAATTATGATTTTATTTTTCAATAATAAAAGTCGGCACAATTGTGACGCATGAATAGAAATAATGCTATCAAATAACCGTAAATTGCACTTCATGTTTATTGAAACAATATTCAATAAGATTAAATGCAAGTCGGAAATTATCTTTTTGTTTACCTTTTGAGGTAAAAAGTTTCAGGATAACAGATTGCACACATGTCGAATGGGCCCACTTGGAAATTCGCGCTGAGAGTTGTTTTGTTATTATTCAACGTACAAAATACAGGCAAATGTTTAATTGACTATGCTATACGTATTTTGCGCCTTTCTATTAACACCTTATATTCATCTAGTTTTTTCTTCATTTTCATTATTTGTTGCGTCTGAACGTATTAGCTTGTATTTGTTGAACATTCATCAAACAAACATAACACACAAACAATCTAAATAAACAATAGAAAATAACGTGCATGTACGACGTGTTTGACTTAATGGATTTTCTCCACAATGGTAACTTAAAAGACATACTTGAATATATTGAACAGTGAGGTCAGGAAATACTAAGCCTGTGTTGAATGTCAATTAAGTAATGTACATGTACTTCTTCTAAGCTCTACTTAATATTCCAAACCATACTAGTAAAGTATTGATTTTATTTGTTCCATCGCGGTCACAAAGCGTCTGTACTGTAATCAACACTCAAACATAACTATGTAAAACTAGTGTCTCTTTTCACCAATGGCATGTTTGTTTACAACTAGGGAAAGAACATTTATTATGATTGACATATTTACGACATTTCATTGAGAGCTCTCTGTAATATGACCAAATGTCGACAATTTTGTATGACTTTTTAAAGTATCAATTTTAAAAATAGTATAAAATGGGGGTTGCTTTCATTGAACGCCGCCTTTCCTTGTTGATTTTTTTTATCATAGTTTTTAGTAAAACAGACAATCGCGTTGACAATAACATTACATATTTAGCGTATAAGGTAAAATAAAGCATTGAAATATCCTTGTACTTCAGATATTTGTTGAGAAAGCAAGAAACGCGTTGGCCAGACATAAGCTATCAAACTTAATGCAATACCACTGTCTTTGTTGTAAATAAAACAGTAATAAAACGTTATACAATCAACCCTGGAATTACACAATTGCAAGTTTATTCATTTCAATTTTAGTAAAAAAGCAATATTGTCATACGACAGATTTACAGTAATTGCCAGACATTTTATGACTTTTTGTTACTTACCTACGTTACAAACAGTTACTGAGCAAGATATGTTTAGCAATGTTAGAAAGAGAAACTTAAAAGAGCAAAAAGTTTGTACATTTCAAATTTTGGTTCATTGCACAATTATAAAAGCAATTTTGTTTAAGTAAATATTGTATTTGTTTTTCTTTATTCTTTCTGTGAATATCAGAAATTCTAACCGCATGTGTTGAAAACTTGCAAACATAGATATTAAAATGGATCACCGAAACCCTTATTAGAAATGAAAAGTTGCTATAGTTACAGGTATCTTTTGCAATCCGAATCTGTAAAAGTGCTTCACATGTTACTAATGGTTTCATTTCATAACAAATGTTGTAGATTTCATATTACCAAGTTTATCGAAATGACAAAATGTTACAGCCGCCAAAATACTGCAACTAAAACGTCATCAGTGCTACTAATAAGAAGATTATCGTTTGTTATGACTTGTAAATCATTTTGAGTTTTAACTAATTTTTCATAACATGTTACTTATGTAGTTTAGCAGTTTGTTAACTGAGAAACATCATCACAAAACTGACTAAACAGATTAAGAGGATCAAAGCACATCACTCATTGTCAAAAGCTGTTCTATATTAATAAAAAAAATATTCAAATTTAATTCCCAATGTTCATATATTAAACAGAAAACAAAAGTATCACTAGAAAACGTTAATATGTATACATAGAACTTCCTTAAAAATTAAGTAAATGCTTTTTTAATTTGTTTCTTTTGCTTATCTAAAGTAACGCATAATTACGAGATTTTGATTTGGCAAATTATATTGATATGTGTTTTTGTTATATTTATATTTGATCATTAATTCCAAACGGTTTAATGTTCAAAACTTTATTTAGAATAATATTTTGCAAGGGAACAATCAGTGATGATCTTAGTTTATACCTTTCATATATATACTCAATAAAGTCTTTGATTCTAATATATTTGCTATTTTTGTATCTACATTTGTCATATTTTCATAATTTTAGGTATATTTAATGTTATTTATAATTATATCAAATTTGAATTCTTTCAAAGCAACTTGTGATATTTAGACATTGCTAAAAAACGTCAATAATAATAAGTTTCTTCTTCTAATTAAGTTAATAACTTTGTTCTCAGCATTTGACTGCTGCGTCTTTTACAATGATATGACGATATTAGGCCTTACTAAATATGTTCTTCTTTAACATATCTATCCTAGAATACATTTTTTTTTGTTACATTAGGAAATAAAGAGTACTATCTTAAATAAGTTATTACATTGATTGTGTCTAATGTGTCATTGACACATTGAAAAGACGTTGAGTATTAGTAAATTGGTTTAACGTTGATGAATGAGAAATGGATTGACTGTACTTTATACTACGAGCTCCCATGTGACATTAGTATTCCTTGGAGAATAATCGATGTATTAACTGATGTCTTTTCTAGTTTATTTACTTGTTCCAATTATTTGATGGCAACATTTTCTAGTTCAATCTATAGTTTAGTTAATTTTTATGTTTAATAAATGTTAATTGTATGTCCCCTTGAATATAAACGATATATTATAACAAACAAGAACTATTTTAAACAATCAATTTGGAAATTCAAAATGAATTATTTACAGAGTACATATAATGCAAGGGTAAGAAGCTGGTTGTAGTGATAAATTAGGAAAACGGGGCTGCAAATGCAAATAAATAATTAACCAGTGATGTTAAAGCATAAGAAAGGACATCAAATGCAACATATAACAATTATAAACATAAGTGACAAAACATTCAAAGAGGTACAGTCTTGGAACGTTTAGTAGCAAAATTACAAGAGAACAATTTAAACTAATTGCGCCAAACCTCAGTTAAAATCACGATACAATCGTGATATTGAAGTACATGTATATCAATTACGGTCACACATTTACAATAAACTAACAAATTATAATGTCATTTAATCAAAGAGCCTCATGTTTAACAATATTCACACTGCAGGTTACCATGTGTCCTATTCGAAAGAAACTGAAAAATAAATTTTAGTTCTTCATAAATTTAGTTATAGATTTGTCTAATGACAGTCATTCATTCTATCCCACCAGAGTGAACTTTTGACCTGTTATACACTTCAACGGATTCTGAATTTCATGAAGCTGAATGAAGAGTAAATCTTCGCTGGTACTCATCACATTTGCATAGTGGAACTGTATACCGTAATTTATTTGTTTTTGAAGAAAAACTTCTTTTTCTAAGATATATACAAAGTGAAACTTGAGAATTGTACATGATCTTAAGACAAATAAAACGAAAATTTCATTTTGTTTAAAATAACAAGATATTTAGAGTTTTTCGGTACCGAGACACATAAGCATATTTTGAGTTTTTATTATAATAAAAAGAAATATAAAACTTTTATTTTGAATTGTGTTGCTTTTTTATAATGATATGATATGCAAGTTTATACATATAGGTGCGTGAGTAAAGCTCATGAGTTTGGTTTGTGCTTTTCAGTTTTCGATGTTTTGCTACTCGTAAACACTTGTGTACGTAGTCAATCCTCATCGAGGCTTTATAAAAAGTTTGAAATACAGTCGATGTTACAATCATATTATAATTATGATATTCCGGTTTGTATTTATGACGTCGACATTGCTAAGTATTCTGTATTTTTATTATAACACCATTTGCAACAACAAGAAAGTTTTTATACTGAAGTTAGTTTCTAAATGTATTGTGTCATTTTTTTTTAAATTTCTTTAAATTAATGTTTGCAGTTTTATCATGATAATGCGGATGTTTCGAAAATCAAAATGTCATCATTTTCATGTTTATATGTTGAATTCTGCTTCAGCCTGTGCTAGACGACATGGACGGTAACTTGCACATTACAGTACTATCCATGAACAGACTCAATCAAACCGAGCCTGCACCATATTCAATTTTGTCGTTAGGGATTTCGTTTTCCTCTTTTTAATCGTACTACGGTTCTGGACAAATGCAAACAGATGCAATTATGAACATGAGAATCTGCGATGAAGACGAATATACAGAATTGAGTATTGACTAGACAACTCACCATAGCATACTTATCTTCCCAAGCGAACAATTTGTAGTCAATAATAATCTAAAGTGTTACTTTCATCGTGAGTAGTTGACACAAGACTGCAATAAGACATCTATAAAAATGTCTCTGATTTAAGTTAATATACGGACGTGAACTTCTGACCTGTCATGAAATTAAAACTCAAATTATTGTTGTTTTTTCTATTAATACTACATGAATAATGTAATAGTTTTTGTTTTTAAAAATATTTTGTGTATTGCCTAAGTTCTCCTTTTAATAAAGATTAATATATTGTGAGAAACTCAAAAATATATTCTACTTTATTTAATTTTACCCATAAAATATGGTGCAATATCAGTCAAATTTATTTCATATTTGTTAAAAATAAATATGAAATATAAATATGACAGTGGGCGGAGTCAAAACTCATCTTTATTTCAAGGGACTTCTTTTGCCATTTTGTTTGGAAAAAAAACATAAATAAAAAAACAACTTTTGTTGAATTTTGTTTTGATAACTATCTAGAATGATAGAAAATGGTCTAACTAAGACAATAAATCCAAACACCAATATCTTTAATTCAGTCATTACCGCTGTACAGACGTTTAAAGAGTTGTTTACGTGACGTTACAATGTAGCACCAAGCAGCGCGTGTATAAACAGTCAAAATAATTTATTACTGCACGCTGTACAGTTGCAGTTCCGTAGCAAGCAATGGGATTCGTCACCATTTTTTTTTTTTTGATAATGATCTTAGATAAAAAGGTTATTTTTTCGTTTTCGTGAATTATGGTATATATTTTCACTCAACATGATAAATTGCCACATTTTTTTCACACGCCGTTCCGGCTCGTCAAAATATGTTGCTCTTCATCGTGTTTCGTGAAAATATATTCCACATTTCACTCAAACAATAGAATATCCTCTTGATATTAAACCAAAAGCAAAATCAGTTCGCCAGTTGAGACAAAACATTTGTAGTAGCTAACGTTGGAAAAATGGAAGGTTTTGAATAGCATATATGAAAAAAGGATATTCTACTTAAACATGAAGTTGTGATTATATATTAAATCTTTAGAAAAAAAATAACTTTAAAATTTCAAGCTCAGTAAATAAAAGTGAAGTATCAAAATCTTGCATTGTTCCTGAAATACAGCATTTATATTTAAATTGTTCAAATGTAGAATGATCGTTCGCATACTTCTGTCATGTTTCAAACCATTTCAAACCACATTTGGGCCAAAGGGCATGTTTTTGAACACAAAGTATCAATTGAACTGGCCATGTATCCTACTCAAATTATAAAAGTTGAAATTTCATTCGTGCTAATAAATCATACAATATGATAATTTTTATTTCATTAATGCTAATAAATCATACAATATGATTTTTTTATTTAATTCATGCTAATAAATCATACAATATAATTATTTTTATACCTATGTAATGCGAAAGACGGTATGTTTTTAAGGTTTGATGACCGAATTTTTGGATTCTCACCATTTCACAGCGTTAATCGAATTTTCCAACAATTTTGAATAGAATGTAGGCCTAGATTTATACCGTATCTAATTTAAAATGATTGGCCAAGCAGCATGTGTTAGATCTTATAAAGCATCTGTTTCGATACAAAACGGACGTATGAATGAAATCCTATTATTAAAATTGAGATATCACACAGTATATAATGGTATTTCTTTTAACCAATTGGTTTAAGATTTCAACTGAATCTAATCCTAATTAATTTTCATCAAAGCACAAGGTCAACTTAGTTCAAGCACCGTTGTATTATTTTTAAGGGATAAGCAAATTTGATCAATTTGAAAAGGCAATACAAACCTAAATGTCTACATCGGAATTGTAAATGCAAATTATTAACGACAGTAAAAAAGATACGTTTAAAAGACTGAAACTGCTTTTTGATCTTTAAACGAAAACGAGCTCATTGACCCTATTGTTGCCGCTTGAAAACTATATCAATACTCAAGACCATGGATTCGGTTACAATGAGCCTTGGAAACATATATTATATATTAGAACTGTCTGCATTTTATAAAACGTTATGCAATCAACTATCATTCTCAACAATTTTACAAAGATTTATTTATTTTAATCGGAAATGTCACATTTTGCCATTAGATCGCACTAACTACAATTGTAAGACATATTATGACTTGGAATTTTTCATTTTGAAATGACTGACTTGTTTCTTAGAAAAGTATTGGCCTTACAGAAAATTAAATGTAAAACAATAATGATAAAATAAACAGAGAGAATTGGCAAAATGGTTCACATCAGAATTATATCATACTCACATTAGTCTAATGCCTTGAAATTTGGCATATTTTACGTAAAATGTTACTTTTTTCTTTTTGTTAAAATTGAAAGTTCCTTGATGGAATAGTTACTTTATAAACTTGTCTAAAATATCTTAAGACATACCAATTTTAATACAAGTATGACATTATATATTAAAGTAAAACACCAAACAACACAAAACAAAATGTTCAGACATAATTTAAGCTTAAAATGGTGTTTAATTTAGAAATAAGAAACATAATAAGAATTAGAAATATTTCACTGCAAAATGACAAAAAATTGTTGAAATTATTCAGTAAGGTGATATTTAGCAAATGACCAAGTAAATATACACGATTTAGATAACAGTTATCGATAGGTTTTGTTGGCAAATATTTATTTGCTTTGACCTATTTAAAGAAGTTAATGGACATCAAGTTGGACATAAACATTTGCATGAAACATTTACTTCGACCTATTTTGCGTGTTACAAGCTCTTTATACTGTTACATAAGCGGTCTTTATTTTGTAAATTTTCAGCGTTAACATCAGCATAAAAAGTACAACGCACTTTAATACAAGAAAAATAATTGACATTATATAACATGTTTAGTATAGTTTCAAGCACAATAATTTAAAACAGAAACTCATTTTTGTTCTGATTTTAGAAATACTCAAGCAATTATTTTTTCATAATTGAATCAATCAAAACACATTTAAGTAAAGTTGAAACAACATTAATCTCCCATTTTTTCAATTGGTTTTAGATAAAGTTTAAAATTGAATCATATCCATGCATGCTAAAATAAAAATAAAAAAATATAAAAAAATTGGTATTTTCCTAACTTATTCTGAGAACTATTTTAAGTGCTTATCATTGCTACGAATTAAAACATATTTTCCAAATGTATATAAAAAATTACAAAAACGCACTTGCAAAAGAATATTTGCTTAGCACTTGACATGTCGGAAAGCAGCGCATTTGGCCTAATATGGACCACAGATATCAGCAATGATAATGATTGGTAGCTTGAGTATCCTTCACCTTTTGAAATATCCTAATATTTTTATGATTTTGCCTTTATAATCTTTAATGCAATATTTATGACACATATAACACCAATGGTAACTTATTCATTACTACGGTGAGATAAGAAAAACATAATATAGAAATAATCAAAGTTGGAAATTAAATATCAACAGTTAAAAGAAAATAAAAGTTGTTGCAGGAAACATTTAAGAAGAAAAAATGCTTTCAGAAAATCAAAAATATTAAATTAAATGCTACCAGGAAATTATTATCAAAGTGTGTGACCCTTACTTTCCACAGAGGAATTGTCAAAAAATAAGGAGAAACAGAACACCCCTTGTGGGTTTATTCCTTAAGTATCATTACAATAATCATGTTAAATGTTTCTTTGTCAATCTCGAAAGATGTTTATTAGAAATGAATGAAGATAAATGTGGAAATGTGCTTATTGTACATTACAGCACGAGATGTCATGTCATATTAGCATTCCTTTGGCAATCAGATTTGATGTGGTTAATGTTTGTTTTCCTCTTTAGTTAACATGTTAACATCTACCTTTGCACATTCCTTGCTGGCACTTTTGTCTCCAGAATATATACAAATATATAAATATTGGTAAATAACATCTTGCTTGTTTTAGTTGTCTTTTTTGTAAGACAAGTGTAGTAATAAATGCATTTAATACATACTCAGCATTGACAATTAAACGATCTTTCATCTTATTAAAGAAAAGTTACAGCTCAAAGTTTTTTTTAATTCTAAGTGAAACTGTTTTAGTAAGAAATATATTTTAATAATATCACTTTGTTTTTATATTAAATTACTTTGGCAAAATACTTTGTAAACTTGTTGATGATTGTCTGGTACCAGAAGCTTCATTATTATCCATGTTATCCGTCGGCATTAAGACTGAAGACGTATTTATTTTTCTAAAATAAAAGCTGAACATAACGAGTGAGATGGGAGTGAGATGGCAGGATGAGCGAGTGATTTATCAATTTGGCATGTGGATGGAAAATAATATATAAAAATTTGCATATAACGGACAACATTCGGCCCTATTAAAAGCATTATGCAGTATATCATTATATACGAAAAGTATTTGTGTGTTACCGTATATTAGAATCATAAACATGTTAAGCTCCAACTGTCAGAGCAACCATTACGAAATTAGCAAAAGGAAATACGTGTAGCTAACTTTGGCGTATTTAATACTAGGCACGAAACAGGCTTGCATTTAAGATATATCAATTACGTTTCGCACAGTATATACGAATAAGGCTAAATGTCAATCACACACGAACGCTGACATCTTCGGTTTCTTAGAAAGCCATATATAGTACGTACATGTATATTATACATCTCTGCTGTCATGCTTATATCAATGATTGAAAGGAAGTAATACTATTTCCTGTTGACATCATGCTCAGCACGAAATTCACGAGATTAATCTATCTGAAATAGGCTAATAAATTCCAAATTATTGTACGTTTTTACAGGTTAAGCCAATGATAGTCACACTGCGATACAATTGTACCTTAAGATGCTGGCGACAGCTAATACAAATATATTTAAATCGTGAGAATGACATTAAAATTAAATCTATAATTTTTCAACAACAATATTATTATGCATAATAATCAATAAAAAATATTGTACAATTTCCTTATAAGATGCAGTGCTCGCAAAACAATGTGACAGTTTCATTTTACAAACATAACAAAGAATTCCACTATAAAACATTAAAATCCGTAACAATATTTAAATATACATGTGCAATGCTTATTGTTTGATAACATACTGTCCTTTCGCAAATTTATTGAAATCCATCAAATTTCTCCTGGATATGTTTAATTTAAATCGAGAATATACAAACTATGTAAGGGAAGCTGCTGCATTACTTATTACTCGTCAAATAAACTTGGTCCGTTCTTAACGAAACGTCAGTGATTTAATGACACTTATGTTTTTATTTTGTATCATATCTATAAAGTGTAGAGCTTAATCAAAGGATGTACTGAAAATGTTATTATTTAACATGAACATAGCGACTGTAAAGAAATATATGTAATCAGTATTTTTCCAATTTTAGCATGATCTCTTTTTTAATAATTGCATCAAATATGAATGACTACAACTGAAATCATATTTCTGATCTAGAAACTTGAACGCATAATTCAAGGTAAGTTTATCACACATGTTGATCTCTGGCTTGTATCATTGCATATGATCAAATATAATCATATATGGAATTTAGATACTTCAGTTATAAGACGTGTCACTTTGGTTAAGGCTAAAGATCTTTACCGTGATCGAAACTATTATTATACTTAAGAGTTCTTTTAGCAGCATGACTTAATAATGACCTTCACAAATAAGAATACATCTTTGCTCGACTCAATTACATATAGTAAAATGGTAGCAAGACCTTTAGTAAAAGCCATTCTGTCAAGTAACTGATTTGTTTCAGTATTTTAGTCACGCAAATATTGCCTGAAGCGTCTATCCAACGCTCAGCTCTGTCATTTCCGTTTCATGGTATTTCCTTTCGTTCCTATTGTTAACTAGATTAATTTCAATTAGAGATATCGAATTTTACTAGGGGGATAATATGGTTCTTTCCATTTGTCAGATAAACTCTTACTTATTTGATTATCAAATTTTGATGCAGAACAGTAATATGATTTATTTGATATGCAGCTTTCTAGACGTCCATCGACTCAATTTTGTTTATTATTCATTCTAAAGAAGTAATAACATAGTCTTCACAATACTGGAATGAGTTGGTTTATTAGTTAATTAAACAGTGTTCAACACTTACATTGCTATATATAAATAGTTGTAAGCGCATATAACCAAACCGATTCATAACGATCAATTTCTTTTGTAAAAAAAATGTATGTGCGCACGTGTGCGCACGCGTGCATGCATGCGTGTCTCTATGTGTTTTTAATCATGTTAAGCAAAATTCCCTATTTGTAAATTAAATTATGACACTGCACGTTTTTACAACAATTATTAATCGGCACGACTGTTCGTTAAAAATTGATGTCAAACGTGTAATGTCATAATTTAATTTACAAATAGGGAATTTTGCTACAAAATGTTCATGTTTTATCAACAAGAATATTTCAATAAGTTTGAAATTGCCTAACTTTGGCACAAAATATGAATCATTAAAGTAACCAAGCTATTTGAAATGATAGAAAAGAATATTGAAAAGATATATGTCAATACTAAATAAAATGAAACACTGTCTTTTTAAGGTTAACAGTTTCTTTCAATTTATAAGTTTAATGTAGGCATCTGTGTATAGCAAGATAAAACCGCTGACCATGACACTGTAAAACAAAGTGGAATATTCCTTACAGGGTTACTAAAACTCTTAATTCTTGACTTAACTCTGGTAATATTCAAAGCGGTTAAATCACGTGTTTCTTATCCGTTTCATAGCAACCAAATGTCTTTGAACTGTTCCATGAGTTCTAAGAAGCTCTACAAAGCGACAAAAAACGCCGCTTCACTCGTTACTTTTCACTAATACCACGCTTGTTTACAATTAAGGATATTTCATTCATTATTCTTGACACTTTTACGACACTCAATCGAAAGCTTTTAAGAAAATTACCCAATTCTTGCAATCACCCGAACACTTTTCCAAGCATCAGCATGAAAAAGTAATCACTTACAAGCTCTTAAATACTTTTTTGTGAAAGAATGGAAAGTGGTTGTTAGAAAGACTTTTGTTATTTCAAAATCCGAACGTTACTTTAATTGAAAATAATCGTAAATATATATCAACAAAAGTACAATTTCTTTTGTTAATATATAAAGAATAAAATATTGTAACAAAATGTCAGATTATTAATCTACATAAAGATACCGATTTGTTATGGGAACAATTAATATAATAATTATAATATTATAATTTTGGTAGCAAAATCATAGTGAACAGTTAACTTAACCCACACTTTGACAAAATTGTTATTTCATAGACATTTTTTATACTTCACAACAGCAGGTGTCAAGTGCTGTGTGGCAGCTGTAAAAATTTGCCCCGTACTTCACTTCAGTGTTGTTATATTTTTCTGGTCCTTCGGGATCATTGATGCCAGCACTATTAAGTGTTGAGAATTGAGTACCGCTCAAGTCGGTGCTAGGGGGCGTGAGGGATTTTGCACTTATACATTATCTCTCATGTACAGAGTCAATCAAACCGAGTCTGCAATTCTTATGTAATTTTGTTGTGATTAATGCTTCCGATGGATCACTTTGTTTCCAGATTTTTATACTTCTCAAGTGCTGTGTGGCAGCTGTAAAAAGTTGCCCCGTACTACACTTCAGTGTTGTTATATTTTTCTGGTCCTTCGGGATCATTGATGCCAGCACTATTAAGTGTTGAGAATTGAGTACCGCTCAAGCCGGTGTTAGCGGGCGTGAGGGATGTTGCACTTATACATTATCTCTATCAAACCGAGTCTGCAATTCTTATGTAATTTTGTTGTGATTAATGCTACGAGGGATCACTATGTTTCCAGATTTTTAGTAATATATTGAATGCCTGACGTGGCGGCGTGGCCGAGTGGTTACTAGTCGGACTAGTAATCTAAGGATTGCTTACCGCACGGGTTCAAACCCTGTCAGGGGCAAGCCGTTGTTTCCTTGAGCAAGAAACTTTACATTCATTGCTTAGTACTGGTTGGTTCCAGGAACGGATTCGAGAGTGTTTTAATAAGCTTATAGCTTCCAACACAATCGAACTAAAACAAATTGTATAAACTAATGCCTGACAAATCTTGCGCAAAACCACTTTATTCACTTCATTTCTTACTTTTTTGTACATACATGTATAAGTATTTTAAATTTGGTATTACTACAAAATTGTTCCTAGTCCTGCATGTGATGATTTATTATGTCACCATTTATCTTGCTGAATTATGTAATTTTGTAATTTGTTCAGATTAAACTTTCGAAACTGTATTGGCAATACAAAATTGTGGGGTTTCGTGGTAAATTTCGATTGTGGAGCAAAAAGTATTATCATGCATTTTGACAAAAGATCTTTCGGTTCCAGCATATTCTATTGATGACAAACGCAATATAAAGTAAGTTTTATCCAATTCAATTGTCAATATTTGATTCGGCTGTAACGCCGTAGGTTAGTATCGTGTTTTTCAGTTTAGAATTTTCAAGATGGAGGATTATTTGTTAGGAAGACAGTGATTTTTATTCCACAAGTAGTTTAGTTTCTAAAAAATGTTTTGTGCTTTTCTTGTAAGGAACTGGATCTGGTACTAAGTCATATATTTCTTCAGACCCTGCACCGCAGTATTATCTCTGTATTGTCTCATAAATGTGCTGATTTGACAGATTGAAAATTCGAATCGAGAGACCAACGCATTTTTCACACATTCCGACATTATTTAAGCATGCCTACAAAAAGTAAACCTACAAAACGTTAGACCTTTGTGTTTAGAAACGTTTATAAAAGTAAACTACCAGCTGAACCAATTTTCTTGTTCGTTAAATGCGTTTAAAAAAACAACAATGTTACAGTATAGAGCGAAGTGAATTTTGCAGGGTTACAGTATAGACCTAGCGACTTTGATCCGATTTTGTTACAGTATATACCCAGATGTCGGTTACAGTTTAGATACTAGCTAAATTTCAAATAACGTTCGTGTAAGCAATTTTCAATCTGTCAAATCTGCGTATTTATGAGAGAATATAGCGATAAATCTGCGGTGCAGGTCTGAGGAAATATATTATTAGATTCAGGATCCAGTTCCTTACGAGCAAAGTACAAAAACATCTTTTAGAAACCTAACTACATGTAGTATGGACCGGAATAAAGTCACCTTTCTGTCTTCCACACAAATAATTATCCATCTTGAAACTTATATTCTGTAACCGGAAAACGCGAAACTGTAACACGTTCCCTACGGTGCGTATAAATAATATCAATTTCATTAATGAAATGCATGTAATAAATATGTTTGGTTTGTAAATTAAATATTCATTATACATTACATTATCAACTTTAAAAAGATTTATCGTCAGAGAATGTATAGAAATGAAGCTACTAGTTGACATCATGGATCAAAAGTCAGACATTTAATAGCAATTTCATTAATTGTTTATATTTAAATTAATAACGGTTGTATACTTAAAATAATCAGTCACAATTTAAATGATAGCACACCCTTTAGGCCCAAATCATAAAATAAGAAATTCTTACATAGATCATAGATAACCGCAAATGTCAAGACTTCACTTGATTACAATACGAATTACTACTTGTGTTACGTTACTTGTGTTGCGTTCATTGAACGCCGCCTTTCCTTGTGATCTTGTTTACCATATTTTACGAATTTTGGTTATTTATTTGCTCATTTGAGGTAACGTATATCGGGATAATCACTTTCTTTTTAATTTCAAATTAGGAACCACCCCGCTACGATCTTGCTTTCAGTGAACCAATGGATAGAATCAAGCGAGTCTGTGTATGATGTTTTACATTATTCATCATTATGCATGTTATGACAAAATGTAAAAAATGCTACAACACATTTTTAAAATAATTCATACAGATTTGATATTTATAAAAAAAAATCTAAATCTTAAGTTCTTGGTTATCAATCAATTAATTATCAAAATGAATTCTAATAATGTTTTGGCGAGGGCTTCTGCATGTAGCTAAAAGTGTCATCAATGAGCTGATAAAATACCTATTTTTTAAAGAGATTTCTTACATATAATATATTTTTATTCGGTTAAGTATTATCTCGAAACGTAATTAATTTTATCTATAAAAAAGGATAGAATAATATAAGAGCTAAATACAATTTTTATTTTAGTTCATATCAATATTTTCCCGTTACCTGCTAAGGTATTATAAAAATGTAAATAGAAAGAACTTTACAAAGGTCATACATGCAAATTAATGGATGTGTTAGATACAGATGTTAAATTGCTTTCCTTTCCCGTTGAAGTGCTTCGCATGTCTCTTATGGTTTCGTTTACTTATTAGCAAGTGTCGTGTCTTGAATTATATCGAGTACACAGAACTGCTTACAGTAGGTCTTAATATTGCTGAAACATCAATTTTCTTAATTATCAACTATTCCTGTTACTGACTATAATACGTTATTTTGTCTTCTTCTTGTATATTCAGTAATAATATTCAGACTAAACACCTTTCTTATTTATCTCGTAAAGGTAACCCGGTATGCTAACGATAGATAAAACCCCTTACTGAGACACTGTAACCGCATAAAACAAGCCTTCTATTCAGTCTTATATGACAATTTTCAATTTGTCGAATCATCGCAGCTTTACCAAAGCGCAATTATTATACCTTGTTTGTTTATTTGGTTTTAACATATTTGTAAAAGGTTGCATGAATAAATTAATTAATGACAGGCTTTTTTAGTATTCTATGCATAAGGAGAAAAGCTTTCAAAAGTAACTTGTTAAAATTATTATCTTTAAAAATGTTCTACCTTTTCTAGCCTTTTAACCGCCTCCGTGGTCGAGGGGTTAGAGTTAGTGACTTCTAATCCAGTTACCTCTCTGGCGTGGGTTCGATCCCCGGGAGACACTTTGGTAGTGTAGCACGAAGGAAGGTAGTCTTGTATTGGTGTAACTCTCCAGGAACGATGGTTAGGAAACTACCCGCCTATATGACTGAAATACTGTCGGGAAAAGGCGTAAATTCGAACAAACAAACAAACAAACAAACTAGCCTTTTATCATCAATTTATTTGTATATATGGTTTGCAAAGTGAAGCGTTCGTAACCTCAACTTATTTCATTTTATTTAAAGTAATTTAAGCTGAAACATGTTATAAAAAAGTATAACTGTTCCATTCCTTAATGAGGTTTTCGAGAGTATATATAATAACATTTTCGTTTTAATTTATTTTATTAAATGACATTATTTTTGAACACCCCTCGCAATGTCTTAAGTATTTAAAAACTTTAAACTAAAACTTGAATTTTGCTACACGCAATTGATTTAAATCGCATTATCAAACTAGTGTGAATTAAGCAAATGCAAATGATTAGTAATGTCTGCTTGAAGGAAATGATTTACATAATAAGAATTCGAACGCTGATAAATGCTATAATTTGTAAGTCATCAGTCGGTAATTGCCTTACCTTAATTGAAATAAATGCAAGGTTAAGAACTGATTCACACTCATATATTAAATCTTGATAAAATGAATTAAATCAGTTATACTCTTTCACATAAAGGTTTATTATATATCTTAAACATTGTCTCATAAACCTTCCTTGTACTTTAACTACGTTAATGTTTGTACTGCACCTGAATTAGAAAAAAGTAGCCGTGCACATTAACGTTGCAATTATTTGTTTATTAACAACCTGAATTTCGCACATGAACTTCGAAGCGTTGGACTTGAAGGCATTGTACACCAATAAATCTTGCTTCACTAACAAGGTGAACTTTAAGGCATAATCTTAAACTTATGTAAAGTCAAGTGCTGCGTGGCAGCTGTTAAACGTTTCCCCGTACTTCTCTTCAGTGTTGTTAAATTTTTCTGGTCATTCGGGATCATTAAACCGAGCACTATTCAGTGTTTAGAATTGGGTACCACTCAAGCCAGTGCTAGGGGGAGGGGTGGGGGGCTTAAGGGGTGTTGCGCTGATTCATTATCCCTCATGTACAAACTCAATCAAACCGAGTCTGCAATTTCCATGTAATTTTGTTATGATTAATGCTTCCGATGAATCAGTTTGTTTTCAGATTTTTATACTTCACAATAGCAGGCGTCAAGTGCCGTGTGGCAGATGTAAAAAGTTGCCCCGTATTTCACTTCAGAAATCATTGATATCGACACTATTACGTGTTGGGAATTGAGTACCTCTCAAGCCGGTCATTATCTCTCATGTACAGTGTCAATCAAACTGGGTCTGCAATTTTCATGTAATTGTGTTGTGCTTAATGCATCCGAGGGATCACTTTGTTTTAAGATTTCTCTACGCATGTATCGAACTATAAGTACGTAAATCAAGCACATCACCTATGTAAATCTTACACCTCAGTAAGTTTTTTATATCAATGACTCACTTCTTTGACAAAAATTACGTAAGTTTTGTACATAAAAATAGTTTGTCTGTGAACATGAACATGTTACAATTTGTATTGACTATGTGAACTTTCTACATAATCTACATAGACCTTGTTCATCGAGTAGGTTAACTTACAGAGGTTAACTTACAGAGAACAAAATGATCACGATTAATTTGACAACGATGTTGACAAGGTTTATATAGATATATAAACCTTGGACAGAAATTGAAAACCACTTTGTTAATATTTGTTTATTAACTGCGTGAATTTTGTGAAAGAACGTCGGAAGCATCCTACATGAATTACCTAAGCATTGTACACCAACAAATCTTGCTTCATAAACTACATGAATTTTCTACCTAAACTACGCATGTATCGAACATGAAGTACGTAAATCAAGCGCATCAACTATGTGAATATTACACCTAAACTAAGTCTCACTTTGTTTCCAGAATTTTGTGTATATCAATGGCCCAACCTCTTTGACAAACATCACGTAAGTGTTGTACATCAACTCGTATGTGAACATCAAGTTCATGAACCTTGGAATTATGTATTGACTTTTACATTATCTATATAAATCTTGTTCATCGACTAAGTCATCGTACTTAGAACAAAATGATAAAGATCGATGTGAAAACGTTGATGACAAAGCTTATCAAGATATAGAAACCTTGGACAGAAAATGGAAATACCATTTAAATAGGCACTAATGAACAGACATCTTTTATTAGCTCATAGTAATTCCCCGAAAGCAAGTTGAAAAACACAACACCGTTCAATCGGCCTAACTAAAAGCCATTTCAATGGCTTCTGCAAATGGAAATAGTCGCCTGGAGATGGTCTGTGTTGCATAGATAGTTCATCATATCTGTTTGAGTAGTGTTTACGTCATTTGTTTTGTTCAATCAATTACTGCAAAACTGTCGCATATTTACAAATTTAATGTTTGCTGCATCTTTATTGTTTTTAAGTGTGCACTCTCCCTTACTCCAAGTAGATTATGTTCTGTGTAACAGATATGATATTAATTTTGATAATAATTTCAAAATTCCATTATATTTTTTTGCATATTTATAAAGCATACAGTATATTAATTTGTACATGAACACGACAGTTTTATTTATGCCAAAATGCCTAAAATTACCTTTGACGTCGCCAAATACCGTTTACCTAAATCATGTGACATTGCCATGATTGCAAAATCATTAAACATAATTTTCCTAAAAGCATTATCAAAATGTATTAATCTTAAAGAAATAATGCACTTTTCATCAGAATTTTACTTAATCAGCAAACTAACGATATCATGACATAAATCCATACCATGCACATTTCTCCAATAAAAGTCCTATAAAGCTTGTATATAATATCGTTAACATAATATAAATCAATTACACAAAAATATTTTTATCACGACATTTCGCCGGAATTCAGAAAAAAACCAATGTCATAAACACGTTACATCATAATCAAATGCAATTGTTATGACAAAATAAATCTCTGGAGAGTAATAATATGCATTATGATGCGTCTGCATCGATATGTCCGCGGTTAAGTATGATACATTTTGTCTGAAATATTGGTTTGTTTGATCAAACATGTAGAATTTTATGGTCTTTACATTACATGCAATACATAGCTTTGCATAATGTACTGCAAGTAACATTTGAACACTAAATGAGACTAAAAAGTTAAAATCTATAAAAAACTGATACAGAGGAACGGTTTTTAGATTAACATTTGTATTTACTTGCATGATATTATCGGTTTGTTTGTTTTTGGCGTTGTTTATTGATTTTTAACATTTTAGTTCTGTTTTTTTTTTTGCTCTTCTTGTTATACCGCATGATCAGTTTTCATTTAAACCATATCCCAACGTTTATCTATCATAATCTGCAGTTATAAGGTCAATGTGTTTAAAAAGATTAAATGTCAGGTATTTAAGATCTAAATATAGTCAGATATCCATAAATAGACAGCATTTTTTTAACTACCCATTCGAATACTTGACCTGGCATAGATATCCTATATACAGAACAAGATAGACTTGTTTATTTTTGTGCATCATACACTTGTGATCTTATCCTAGTAATAGAAAGAAGTTAATATAAACGTAGTAAAATTCAAAGTATGTGTTGTTTTCTGTTTACTAATACTACATAAATAATTTATTATGTTTGTTTTTAAAAATAGATGGTGTATTGCCGAAGTAACTTCTTTTTTAAAAAAAATGTATCTATTTATTAATATAAATACATTATGAGAAACTCAGACAGATAAATATCCTTCTATATTTACATGAAAGGTCCCAAATTAAGTTCGACAGTTATGACGTAACATTTGTTAAGAATCATTAAGCGTCATAAGCACAAAATAGCTAACGTGGGAAGGTAACGCATGTGAAACGAAGGTATTTCACTTGAATATCAAATTGTGATATTTTTTCAATCTTTTAAAATAAATGCATTACATTCCATGCCAGCAAATGTTGAATGAGACAATAAGAAAACATAATTTAATTGAAACTGTCATGTATCTTTTTGCAGAAAAATATGTTCAATTTGCTATTTCGTATCTGTACACAAGTTTTAAGTGATATAAAATGTAGTATTTATCACGTGTAAATACTCCAAATGGACTGGAATTTTGTACTAATCCTTTCAAATTTTTTTTTTCATTTTCACATCAAGTTATGTTTTAGATCTCAAAGGCTTTGGATGACATGTATCTATTTTATTTGTTTTTGTTTGTGTTTAACGGGTTTGATTGGATTGTAATCATTCTATAGCATGAATCGGATTTACAAATCATTTTGAATAGGACTAGATATATACCGTTCCTAATTGGCCAAGCAACATGTGTTAGATCTGATACAGAATTTGTTTCAATACAAAACGGACGTATGAGTAAAATCCTATTATTCAAATTGAGATATCACGCAGTACATAATGATATTTCTTTCACTCAATTGGTTTAAGATTTCAACTATATCTAATCCTAACTAATTTTCATCACAGCACAAGGTCAATTAAGTTCAACCACCGTTTATATTTTGTTTGTAAGGGGTATGCAAATTTAATCAACTTTAAAGGGAATTCAAGGCAATACAAATTTAATTTACAACAGAAACTCATATATTTGTTCTGCTTTTTAAAATACTGAAACATTTTTTTTTCATATTTGAATCAACCAAAAAAACATGTTAGTAAAGTTGAAACTACATTTATTTATCATTTTTCAATTGGTTTTTAGATAAAGCTTAAAATAGAATCATATGCATGCATGCTGAAAGAAAACGGGATACTTAACTTGTTCATCCATTTGGTATTTTCAAAACCTTTTCTGAGAAATGAAGTGCTTATCATTGTTACGAATTAAATCATTGTTTTTAATATCTATAATAAATTACAAAAAGCACTTGCAAATGGATATATGCTTATTACTTGCCATTTAGGTAAGGATTTCACTGAATAACATAATCTTATCGAGCCAATCGGAAAGCATATCATTTGCACCAATATGGACCTCGAATATCAACATTGCTAATGATTGGTAGCTTATTATTGAGTATCCTTCACCTTTTGTAATATCCTAATATTTCTATAATTTCGCCTAAATAATCTTTAATGCAATGGTTATGACAAATAAAACACTTAAGGCCTCTCCTCAGTCATTCTGCTTTATTTGTGGAATAAATAAGAGTTTAACCTACATTCTTTTCATTTCATATAAAACTGGCTTAATTGATCTCGCGTAAGATATTATCAACATACAATGCTGTTTTATGTCGCAAAGTCTTGATAAAATGGCATTGTTATCTCTGTAGGTGAATGACATAGCACGACCAAAATAATTAATTTAAAGTAACTGTTTCAATTTATTAATAGTAATGACTTTTATCTTGTATGTTTTTTTCTGCCATTTTCTAAATATTACTGTTAGATAAAACCCTACTAGGTTCCTTTCATAATATATATTATTACCTAAATTAGGCAATGTTAAACATTTTCCCGTTGAAAACGGATGTTCACTTTTTGACTATACAACAAAGAAATATTTTATACGCGAAAAGAACTCTACTGTAGGGTGCAAAGAACCAAATTTTATGAGAGTAATAGTTACTTTGGTGATACCCTAAGCCCTATCGTCGAAAATAAGAATGAATCGAGAGAAAAATGGCTCCCATTTTATTTAATTTTATTTAGAAAATAGACCACGTGACCAGATTTTATACTGTTGAAAATACTGTTAGTTATGTTACAGTACAAAATTCTTAGTCACGTGGTACACTTGCATTTAAAGTAAGAATAACTCCCAGCAGATGCGAAATTTAGATAACGCTATGTGGTATTCGTTCATTTATACATTTTAGATATTTTTCAAAATTAAAAGTATGTTTAAATCGACAATATGAAGAAAGTCTGTTAGAGTTGTTGATATTAGTGTACAAAGATTGTTTATAAATATCAAGGATCCTCTGCTTGATGAAATTATAAGGGATGCCTATATTATTTTGATTAATCCATATGTCAGCTAATCCTATTTCTTCTAGAATATGTTTTATCTGATAAGCCCCAATTCATGTTATATGTAATATTTTGATCAGCATTATTTGACAACATATCATAAATCTTTCTTATTAATACATTGGAAGATGTTAATATTTTAATCCAGTATTTAATCATCAATAGTTTTCTATATATATTTTTATATATAGTTTAGTACATTGGTTGATCATGCCAAATATATAGTACTTTTACCGTGTAGTTTTTATTACATAAAACTTTGATAATATCTGGTATCATATTTGCAATTAAATTTGGCATTATTAAGCAAATAAAAACCTACAATAAGTATATAATTAAAATTAAACACCTTTTTTCTTCCATAAGGGATCTGAAAGATACATAAATAATGTTAAAAAGAAAAAAGAAGGAAACAAGTTTTGGCAAGGGCTTCTGCATGTAATTAAAAGTGCTATGAATAAACTGATAAAATAGTTATATTGTGAGCGTTTTCCTACAAATAAGATATTTTTATTCGGTTAACCGTTATCTCGAAACGTAATTTTTTAAATTAAAGAAAGATAGCATAATTTCAGAGGTAAATTTGTTAATTACATATACATATAATTCTTTACTTTAATTCATATCAGTTTTCCCGTTACCTGTTAAATTGTTATAAAATAAGAAAATAGAAAAAAGTTTACAAAAGTCACACATGAAAATTAATGAATATTTAAGATACACAGGCAGGGTAATGGCTATTTCGATACAGATCTTAAATTCTTTTTCTTTGATGTTGAAGTGCTTCGCATGTCTCCAATGGTTTCACTTATTAGCAAGTGTCATGTCTTGCATTATATCGAGTACATAAAAAATGCTTACAGTAGTTTTCTTAAACATGTTATAAAAAGATAACTGCTTTATGAGGTTTTCGTACAGAGCCCCTAAAATAACATTTTCCACACTTTTTTCCCGAGACTTTATTTGTTTTAACGAAATACTAATTCGTAGTTACGAAATATTATTTCGTTTTTACGAAATAATTATTCCTTTTTACGAAATAATAAGTAGTTTTACGAAATATTAATTTGTTATTACGAAAAATTAATTTGTTTTTACGAAATAATAATTTGTTTTTACGAAATATTATTTCGTTTTTACGAAATATTAATTCATTTTTATGGGGGGAAAATCGTTTTTACGAAATAATATTTCGTTTTCTAGTAACCATGAACAGGCATGATACCTTCATTTAGTAATGAGGACAGCAAGCAAAATCATATAATCAAGCAATTAGCCTGAGTTTGAAATGAAGGTCTTTTAAAGCTTGACATAGAACTTTCTAACCTCACAATCAAAAGGGGTCATTTTCAAATCTGGATCAACATTGCAAACATATATAACGTGTATAAGCTTAATGGCTCTCAAGCTATTATATTTGAGTGAACATGGTTTTTGAATGAGAAGTCATAAAACCAAAATATCATCTTTTCCTCCTTTTTCAAAAACATATTCTCAACAGCTGGCAAAATAAATTGTTCTAATTTCCGAGACAATTAATCTTTTCTGACACGTTTCTTTAAAAACTAACGACTATAGTGTTACTTTCTTTTATCATTCATATTAGTTAAACTTAAAGTTGGCTTCCAGATTTTAACTAAAAATGTATTTCCTTTAAATTTATCTATTGGCACAATGCGATCATAAAAACACTAAATATAAAGATAGTAAATGCAAAGGTATCAAGTTATTGAGTTGAAGAAAGAGGCTATTGTGCATATTGTGAATTCGTTTAATCACAGGATTTATTTCGTTAAAACGAAATATAAATTTGTAATTACGAAATATTAATTCGCTTTAACGAAATAATATTTCATAGTTAGAAATAATATTTCTTTTTTAAAAAATTAATATTTCGTAATTACGAAATAATATTTCGTAAAAACGAATTAATATTTACGAATAAATATTTACTAATTACGAAATCATATTTCGTAAAACAAGTTAATATTTCGTAATCACGAATGAATATTTCGTTTTAACGAATTAATGTTTCGTAATTACCAAATAATATTTCATGAATTAATATTTCGTTTTTACGAATTAATATTTCGTTATTACGAATGAATATTTCATTTTAACGAATTAATGTTTCGTAATTACGAATTAATATTTAGTAATTACGAAATCATATTAATATTTCGTAATTACGAATGAATATTTCGTTTTAACGAATTAATGTTTCGTAATTACCAAATAATATTTCGTAATACTTGGGCTTGTTTTCCCAAGTTTGTCCAGACCAACAAAAGACCAGATATTGTACTGTGGAAAGGAAAGAAACTCATGATTGAGTTAACAGTACCTTGGAAGACAAGATGTAAAGAGGCCTGCGAGAGGAAGAAAGCAAATTATTCAGAGCTAATCAACCAATGTAGACAGAGAGGCTGGCATGCATGGCTGTTTCCTATTGAAGTAGGTGTGCGAGGGTTCTGTTCGCAATCTGTGTGCCGACTGACGACAGCGATAGGAACTACTGGAAGGGATAGACGCACGACAATCCAGAGAGTGAGCCAAGCTGCCGAGCGTGCGTCTAGCTGGCTGTAGCTGAGATGAAAGGGAAAGTGCTGGAAGCAATCGATCTCCACACCTTAAGACGGTGGCCCCACTTTTCAGCAGATATATATAGATGACGGCCAATAAATCAATGATGATGAAGATCGATCAGCAATCTAGAAGCACCACAGGCAGGAGATCTACAGAACATCTACATTAGGCGACGTTTCAGATGATATCTTTAGTTTTCAAAATTAGAAACTAAACGTTGTATTTTTTCAGACATCTGCATTTGATCGCATTATCAAACTAGCGTGAATCAAGCAAATGCAAATGATCAGTAATGCCTGGCTGACAGGAAATGGTTGAGATAATGAACGATCGAACGCTGCAATACCTGCAGCTGGAGGCTATAATTTGTAAGTCATTAGTCGCTAATTGCCTTCCCTTAATTGAAATAATTACAAGGTTAAGAACTGGTTCACACTCATATATTAGATGGAAATAAAATATATACCATTTCAAAATATATATGACGTTATATTATGAAGCCTTTGAATAATAAATAATCCACTTGAAGGTGACAAAACATTATCAAATTATTTAAGTAAATAGATTGAGGGAAAAGATTATTAAACAGTAAATTAATCATAGGATACATAAAGACAGACAACTTGACATATCAAACTCATCAAGTATACTCTTTCTCATAAAGGTTTATCACTAATTTTAACATTGCTTCATTAACAACGTGAATTTTCTACCTCACCTAAGTATATATTGAACATCTACATAAATCAAGCAAATCAATTAATAAACTAAGTCCAGTAAGTTTTGTATATCAATGACACACCTCATTGACAAAAATACGTAAGATTTGTACATCAACAAGTATGTTTGTGAACATAAAGTTCATTAACCTTGTACACATTTTATTGACTCTGAACTTTCTACATTAACTACATTCACCTTGTTAATCGGTTATGTAAACTTACAAGGAACAAATTGAATAAGATTGATGTGACAGCGTTGATGGCAAAGCTAATGTTGATACAGAAAACTTTAAAATAAAAATGAAAGACCATTTAATTAGGCACTAATAAATAAACGTCTTTATTTAGCTCATTTTATGTCCCCGAAAGCAAATACAAAAACACAAGAACGTGTATTCGTCCTAACCAAAAGCCATTTCGATATTTTAACAAATGGAAATATTCGCCTAAGGTGGTCTGTTTGGTCAGAAATTTGTTCGAGTAGTGTGTTACGTCATTTGTTTTGTTAGCCAATTACTGCAAAACTGTCGCATTTCTACAAAAATGCAATATTTGTTGTTTCTGTATTGTTTTTACTTTTGTCGGTCACTGTTAAAAAAGGAATTCATAAGGATCGATCCAAAGTTTAATGATATATGTTTAAATACAATTTGTGTCTGAGGTGGGTATTACTTCGCAACAATGGAGAGATCATCTTGAGTACCCAAATTAACACGGTCTATGAAAATAGGAAAAATACAAAATAATAGGAGATATACAAGATTTTATTATAATGCAAACAAATTTCTTGAATTCCTCAACCACTATGTTCGTATACTATGCTGTATATACCGTGTAGTACAGAAGCATTGGAATGTAACACTGTGTTTCTACATCGTACACATTACATCACGTGTATGCATAACATATTTGATTGCGATTCGTTCATTATGATATATTTCTTTTTTTAAATGTCATTACTTTAAAACAATAATTAAAGTTGCACCGCTGTGATGTCATCTTCTCTACGTACGTTTTTTTGGGGCTTCGATGGAAGTCTAAAGTGTCTGTGTTTTTTTGTTTTTGTTTGTTTTAATTTGTCGTCTATAATAATTTGCTTTATTATAAGATCGTAATATAAGTTGCTGACTAGATATACGGAAGAATATATCCTCGCTGACATTAATATATATTGAAATATGCCCAAAACATAAATAGTTAGGCAACAATTTGTCATCTTTACAATTGAAAAGTAAGTAAATCTAAGGTCTAACATTTCATTGCATACCACAGGCATATTTTCATGAAAATAACAACCCATTATTTTTTTAAACTAAAGATAAATAGGCGGACTCATACAACGAATGATTCAGTGAGTATCGCTTTGTAATGTCTGGTTCATTTTGAAATAATTTTGAAAATTTTTATTATAATATTCCCGCAGGAGTCCGTCTGAGAATGGTTTGACTTCCTGTAAAATTTGCAGACAGAACTGAAATCAGAGAATCTCATTTGCCATTCTGAAATAAGTATATTAATATAAAGTATTTTTCTGAAAATTATACACGTCCAAGTTATTAAAAAATCTAATGGAGAATCGGAAACAAATTCTTTAGTTGACATTTCTCGGATATTTGAGATCAGTAAAAGTGACGTCTTTTATTTAACACTGCTTTTATTATTTCTTCGATTCTCTTGTGCATGGCTTATTCACCATACGAATTTACTCACTTATAAATGCCATTCTATAAGTTTTCCTCAAATTAACAAGACTACCAATTACTATAACGATCTCGGAAACTCATGTGCATTTATAGACATCAAATAAAACAATCTCGTACTCTCAGTAGATAATGTTCATTGTTACAATAAAATATCATTATTGATATCAATTTTAAAAATTCATTACATGTTTGCATATTAAAAAAAATTTATAAAGCATATATTAATTTGCACATGAACACGTCAGTTTTATTAAGTAACATAACTTGCAGTTTTACATAAAACGTTGACAAACTCTGATATCATTGGTGCCAGTAAAAGCAGTGTAAAATAAGATCGTTTGAGTATCCATTTTAAAGATTCTTCTTTATTTATACCTCCAACAATGTAATTTATTTGGATTATTTACAAACCACATTTATTGCAAAAAATATAATTACAATAAATTAACATGCCAACATACCAAGTTCTTCCCTTTGATGTCGCCAAATACCGTTTACTTAAATCATGTGGCATTGCCATGGTTGCAAAATCATTAAAACAAATTTCATGAAACATTATCAAAATTATCAATCTTAAAGATATAATGCACTTTTCATCAGTTCAAACATAATTTTTACTTAATCAGCAAACAATAGATATCATGAAAGAAATCCTACCATGCACATTTCTCTAATAAAAGTCCTAAAAATATTGTTTATGATTTCTTAACTAAATATAAATCAATTACACAGAAATATTTTTATCACGACATTTCTCCGAAATTCAGAAGGAAAACTAATGCCGTATACACATTTCATCATAATCAAATGCAATTTTTATGACAAAATAAATATCTGGAGAGTAACAAAACGCATTATGATATGTCAGCATCGATATGTCTGCGGTAAAGTATGATAAATTTGTCTCAAATGTTGGTTTGGTTGATCAACCTTGTAGATTTTTTGGTCTTAACATTTGATATAATACAAAGTTTTGCATTATGTACTTCAAGTAAAATTTGAAAACCAAATGTGACTTAAAAGTGAACTCTATAAAAACGGATACAAAGAAACGGTTTATAGATTTACATATGTATTTACTTGCCTGTTTATTTCGGTTTGTTTGTTTTTGTTGATTATTTTTTACATTTTAGTTTATGTTTTTTGCTTTTTTTTGTTATACCGCAAGATCAGCTTTCATTTAAACCTTATCCCAACGTTTATCTATCATAATCTGCAGCTATACGGTCAATGTCTTTAAAATAAATAAGATGTCAGTTATTAAAGATCGGAAATGATAGACTATCTAAATATAGTCAGATATCCATAAATAGACAATAATATTTGATCAACAATTTGATAATTACTCATGCGAATACTTGACCTGTCATAAATATTCTCCATACACAACAAGCTAAGATGAACTTTATTTTTATTTCGATGCATCATACACTTGTGATCTCATCCTATTAGAAAACAGTTAATATGAATGTAGTTGAACAACAATTACTTGAGAAAGAAGTGCTAAATGAATGATATTTCAAAAGCCTTAAATGATATGATTTGAAAATTTTATACAGATCAAGTGTGTCACTTTAAACACAAAATAGATAAATACAGAATCCCTAAAGAAAGCCCAACACGGCAAAATTGAAAATAGTGCAGGCTCGGTTTGATTGAGCCTGTTCATGGACGGTACTGGAAAGTGCAAGTTACCGTCCACGCCCCCTAGCACCGGCTTAAGCAGAATTCAACATTTAAACATGAAATGGTAAAATTTTGAATTTAGAAACATTCGCAGATGTGTTCATACGGCGGTTATCATGGAACCTTCAATGTGACACTTCCGTGCCATTCCATGAAAAGCGGCGTATGGTCCCCAAGTAATAAAAAGCGTGTGCCCTAAACGAGAAAACAATGGGCGGAACTAAATAAAATGGAATTTTGAAAGGGGATCAGAGGTTATGAAGCCTGCGTATCACAGATAAGACGTCAAAAGACACATTTTAAAAGCAGGCAACATATCCTAAGGGTGATTCAACATTATTCAAGTAGGAATATTGGAACCACCCAACTAGAAAATGCTGAAAAGTTGAAACTAAAAATACCACAAGCACAACAATAATGTCGTGCTGAACGATCTTCAAGGATCGAAAATATAACATCATTGGTTAAATGTACGGGGAGACTTTTTACAGCCGCCACACGGCACAAATAACACGGAAAAATTTGGGAACTCGTACTTCTTAATTAGCGTGTTTTAAAAGTGTGCCAGTTGATTAATGAAATAATTACAAATTTTAGGCTTTGTGCCCTTATCAAATTCCTTTAGTACTTTTGTTTCTCAAACAATTGTTATTTCCCTATTTACTGCTTTCTTTTAGTTTAGAATAAGATCACTCAGGTAATGATTCCCCAGACCTAATCAGTTCATATTGTCTTGTATGTAGAATAGTTATGACAGGTCAAGAATTCGCGTGGGTAGTTATTAAATACTGCTCAAATGATATAGTCTATTTATGGGTCTTTGATTATTCTGAGCATTCAATTTCCTGTTTTTTATAACTTAGTGATGCTTGTGCTATTTAAATGGTTTTTACCATCCAACAGTAGAATCTGATAAACTAAAAGCTGAAATTGCAGTATGACCAGAAAAAACTAAAATGTGAGGAAACAACATCAAAAATAGAGCAAGAAATAGCATGCACGTTTCTGCGTTAACTTTGTCGTTAACAGCTTTTATAGAGCTCATTTTTAAGTCTGAATCTATTGCAAGTTCATAAGGCAAAACTAAGTATTTTAAAAAAATAAGGACCAAAAAATTCTACTGACTAGATTAACTTAACAAATATGTCTGACAAATGTATCATATCTCCACGTTCGTATCGATGCAAACGAATCATATTGCATTTTGTTACTCTGCAGAGGATCATTTTGTCATAAAATCGCATTTGATTATAATGTAACGTGTGTATGGCATTAGATTTCTTTCAGCAAAATGTCGTGACAAAACTATTTCATAATGTATGTAATTGATCTTCATTTCTACAAGATATTATATACAATCTTCATAATGCGTTTATTGGTGAACTGGTATGTTTTTATTTTATTTTATGGTATCAGTATTTTGCTGTGTTAGTAAAATTGTGTTTGATGAAAACTGCATTACTAGAATTTTCTTAAAATAAGTATATTCGGGTAGTTGTTATCCGATTGGTATTCAATTAATATGCCTGACCAATAAAATGATGCGATATCACGAATTATCAATATAATAAAGGACGTTCTTATTAATCAGTTAGGGTTAGGAACACAAAGAATTAAATTGTATCATATGCGTTGACTGTAAATTTATATACTTATTGTATATTAAATATTACTAATGGTGTCTGTTATTTTTGCGTAGTATTATTTCGAATTTAATTCACATGCACATTTTGTAAACCATTCAAACTATAACTGAATTAACATGACGTTCAACAGGAACTTACTTCTACTCAGAAGCTTTTAAATACCGGACCTAGAGCTTTTGAATCTAAGACAAATTATTTAAGAATGTCTCTAGAGATAAAGGTACTGTAAACGTAAATAAGAAAACAATTTGTGACATTGACAATTCCAACTTCTTACATCAAATCAAATAACCAGTCACAATTTATCAAACTGGTCTTGGCTTTAATTTGATTTAATGTCTTTATGAAATTTCAGGGGTTTTATTATATTTGTGTTGTATAACTTTTATAACCTTTCAGATGTAATTCGCCTGATTAGCTATTGAAGTAATTAAGAAAAATAATAAAGAAAACAGACAAATTTTAAATCATCACCTTCATTTTGCTACTTGATGAACAAAGACAGAAAGTAAAACACAGAAATAAAATTGTATATCAAGAAATGAAAAAAGAAAAAAAAAACAATACAACAAGTATACTTGCGATTGATATCTTAATAATTATATGATAATGTTCGCAGACTATAACAAATCCAATCAAATGGATGCACGAGTACATGGATATTATAAAATAATAACAATTGAATAATAATGCTATGCTCACAGTTTGGCAAAACACATATCATTTATCATGTTTTGTACCAGACGACCGTAGAGATTTTAAGTAACGACACTAGTAATGTATTTTTTTTCAAGTTTTCAGATTACATTCTGATATATTACTGTCAGTTAAATTTTAACAGTATTCTAATATTTAGAAGTGATAATTTTGCAAATCAATTTTAAACCTTAAATATATTTACTTTGAAACTGTTAAGTTGACATAATTGTTTCCGTAACAATTAAATTCTTTTGGCGCGTTCACAAAACAGTAGGGATGCTGCCTCTTACATTAAGAATTCTATCTTGTTTTCAAAAATTAAAACTAATAATTATTCAGAGGATATTCTTCATATCTGCTCTCCGTACGCAGTGTAAAATGAAATAAAGGCATGTATTTGTCCGACATATATATATATATATTCCATATTATTTAACTTTATGCTCAAAGTAAGGAATATGACTTTGGTTATTATTTAAAAGAATTCAAGAACATTATTTAATCATTGTTTTGTGTGCTCATAATAGATGAAAAACTCACTCACTCACTCACTCACTCACTTACTCACTTAGTACACTACCGATTCTATATGTTGTCGGAAAATATTTCATATTTATGTTCATCTATCATATGATATTGTCATCTATGACATAATCATAATAAATATCAGATATAGGCTTACTAATTGTATGATAAATTTTATTTATCTTATCAATTGGTATTTCCTTACCGCGTTAGCTGAAAAGAAAACACTATAAGACATTTAGTGTTTTGCAACGCAAAACCTGACCAAACAAATTATATCTGAGACACAAAGTTCATATATTATAAAAATTTGAAGTGATCCTCATATTCATAACTTTTATAAGCATTAGAGTTACCCAATAATAAACAATAAAGAAACAGTTACTTTTGCGCTTGTAAAAATGCGACAAATTGCAGTACTGTAATAGATTTACAAATGACGTAAAACACTTTTTCAACAGATACATTTAACGAACTAATTACAACAAAACAACTCCAGGCGAAACATTCCATTTGCAAAAGCCATTCAAATGCCGAATGAACAATGTTATGTTTTTGAACATGCTTTCGAAGACATGATATAAGCTATTTAAGACATTCATTAGTGCTTATTGAAGTGGTCTGTCAATGTATGTCAAAGGTTTCTGTATCAACATAAGCTATGTTAAAATCGTTGTTACATCAACCTTTAATATATTCTTTTTAAGCTTATATTCTAATTGGTGTCCAAATTGTTTGTGATTTATGTAGAGAGTTTACGAAGTCAATACAAAATGTACTAGTTGTTGTACATAACTTACGTAAATTTATATGTAGAAGAATAATTAAGTAAATGTACCATATTTACGTTGTTGACAACAAATTTTTAAGTTTTAGTGCAAGATTCACATAGTTGATGTACAAGATTTAGGTTTTTGATATTTAAAACTTGATTAATTGATAAAGAATGGCAACGTAGTTGATTTACTTAATGAACGTAGTTGATATACAATACATTCTTAGTTAAGTTATAAAATTCACGTAGTTAATGAACCAGGATATTTTTGTGAACAATGCTTAATACATGAATTATGTACGCTGCTGACGTAGTTTACGTACGATGCGTTGAAATTCTTGAACAAATTTTACGTAGTTGAAGAACAGATATTACGAAGTTAATGTGCACGACTACATTATTTATATAATTCATGTGTTAAGTGTTTATGATTTATTATAATAATGAATTGATGTGAAAGAGTAAACCCTCTTTTTAATGTCGATAAGTCTTTTTTAGTACTTACGATTACGGATAAAATAGAACTATCCCTGATTTGATTTAGACACAGTATGCTCATATTTTGTTATCTTCAAGTAAATTATTTAGTACTCAAAGGCTTCAAAAATGTTTGGTATAAATAAATGATACTAGATCTTCTTTGTTTGGTTGGTTGGTTTTAACGTCGATCTGAACACATCTTTGCGTTTACGTTTATTACTGAACTTATTTTAAAAACAGTAACGAATTGTGTTCTACCCACAATTTTGTTAGAATAGTTATTTGCTTTTTCAGAGGCCAGCTTCTAATTTGCTGCAAAATAAGCGTTTCCCTTGTAATTATTTTTTCGCGTAAGTCGTTTCCCATTTAAACAGGCAAATTTTTAACTGTTGCAATAACGTTTAAAAAGTTTTTAAAAAAAATCCTTTAACCTATCAAGCACAAAATTAAATAGAGAGTAATGGTTTATGCTTTTTAATTCTTATTTAAAGAAAGTAAGTCAAACAATTTCAATGTTTCTATTTGTATCTGGAAGCATTTTTCCTTACCTGAATATTGGTCAAATTTGTCCGTCACCTATTTATTGATTCATGTAGCAGGTGACCGCTATTCGCGACCATTTATATAGGGATTTTCATCGGGGGGGGGGGTCAACATGACTGTTGTTGACAAGTGACTGCTACTCGGAAAGAACCGTTAGCACAAGTTAGACCGTGCTTCGTATTTCATCAATGCAAATAATGTTTAATTTATGCATAGGTTGTAAACATTTTAGAAATAAATTCACCATGTGACAATTTTAACGCAGTACATTTTGCCGTGGAATTAATATATGAGTGCAGAGCAGTACTTAACCTTGTAATTATTTCAATTAAGGGTAGGCAATTAGCGACTGATGACTTTCAAATTATAGCCTTTAGCCCTACAAGTCGTCTGCAGTTATCCCAGCGTTCGATTGCTCATTAACTTCAATCATTTCCTGCCGTCAAGCAGACATTACTGATCATTTAATTTGCTTGATTCACACACGGCTGATGATGCGATTTGATTGCAATTCAAAATTTAGCTTATAAAAAGGTTAACACTAAAGATATCTGAAATTGATATAAATTAAAAATGTAAGAATTTTTTCTTGAATACCTCATTAACCTTTAACCTCATATAGACGTGTTTTGACGGCTTTTTACCCCACCCCCTTTTAAGGCTTCAAACAGTAAAATACCCTATTTAGGCCCCAAACACTGTTTTTCGTTTGAGGAATGTTGTGAAAAAAGTGACAACATTTTCGGCACCGCCCCCATCAAAATTTTACATTAGGGGATTGCCAGAAGGAGGATGTGCCCCCTTCTGTTTTGGGGTGTTGAAGGGGGCGTTAGTCCCCCTCATCGCCAAGAAAATTTTAGACATGTGACAAGCGGCTGAAAATGACCTCAGGTCGATCTTAGGGTAACTAGTAACCGACGCTGAAAAGTCTTTTACTCTATCTCATTTCATTGAGAAGTTACAGCAGTTTGATGGAAAAAAAAACAATGAAAAATAGTAATTTTTCGCAATTTTGAGACGTCCTCCCGTTGCAATGGTAACAGGAAATTTACAATTAAGCATGCTGTTGCAAAGGCTATTGTCCAGTTAACATTTGTGTCGAGTTTCATTAGTATTGAAGCATCTTTCATAGTTTCATAGCAATTTGAACTTGTAACAAGAGCCTTTTCAATGAAAACGGCCATTTTTCACAATATGCTCTTTGGTTAAAAGGTTAAGAAGGACTAGAACTCCATATATACTTTTTTAATATTTAACTGACCATAAAAGAAAAATACGACACAATAAGTTATTATAGTTTGTAACACGAATAGTTGATAATTAAGAAAATTGATGTTTCAGCAATATTTAGACCTACTGTACTCGGTATAATTCAAGACACGACACCTGCTAATAAGTAAGTGAAACCATAAGAGACATGCGAAACACTTCAACAGAAAGTACATAATAAAAAACAGCCACCAATGTACATGAGTGACTTCTGTACACTTTTTCTATTTACTTTGTTATAATAATCTAACAAGTAACAAGTAAATTTTGATATGGGATAACATGAAAATTCATATGAATTTATCAAATTACATTCTGATTTAATGCTTTCCTTTTTATAATTGATATTAGATACGTTTAATACGAGATAACGTTCAGCCGAATAAACATGCGTACAAAAAACGCTAACAAAATAGCTACTTTTTAGCACATTTGGCACTTTACTTACATGCTGCAGCCCTTGTCAAAACTTTGTTAGAATTCATTTTGATCATTAATTGGTTGGTAACCAAGACATTTAAATTAAGTTTCAGGTTGATAAATTGAGAATTCTTGTAAACAGCAAAAGCTGTAGCATGTTGCCAGTGAAACATGCACAATAATTGGCGTACGCCCTTTATGGAATGTATTCAGATTTTGTGAAAGAGCAATTGCAACTTTTCGGACGTTCTGATTGGTGAAATGGTTGTTTAAACGAAATGGTCATTCGTGCCGCGCTTTGGTAATAAATAACGAAATGTTCCAAAGAAAATATATTTAATATTCTTATCTCTAGCAAGCCTACCAAAGTTCATGACGAACAATGTCTTTCGTATGCCCATCCATCTAGGAAAATGTATGATACATGTATACAATTCTGGTAAAAATCCAATTAACCATTGAATAATTTATAAAATATATCTGGTCATCAGATGTCTACTAGATCATCGTCAAGAGGTAAATGCCTAAACGGATTGACCTTTAATTGAAAATAAAAAACAACAACACAAAAATAAAGTTGATTATCCAGATATAGGTTGCTTCAAATGTGAAAATATAATAACAATAATCGAACTAGTTACACAAGAAATAATTTGCATTATTATTAAGTGTAGTCTTGAAATTTGCTTTTATCTATGAACTATGTGAGAATTTCATATATTACAATTTTATGTATTTTGGCATCAAGGGAGTTTCTTTCATTAATATGATAGCTTCATTTTGTCTATCTTTTCTTCTAAATTGTGACTCGTGATCATTTACTATACAAGTGGAATCAATTTAAATATAGAATATTGATATCATTGCTATAAAATGTCTGGCTTTTGATCCATGATGCAAACTAGTAGCTTTATTTCTATACATTCTCTGACGACAATACTTTGAAAGTTGATAGTTACCATATAATAAATATTTCATTTATACAGCAGACAAATTCATTACATGCATTTCATTAATGAAATTTTGATTATTTATACAGCCAAATCAAATACTGATAATTGAATTCGCCAGCATTTTTTTTATATTAGCACAAACTGCAAATTGCGTTTGTCATCAACATAAGTTTGCTGAAACCGAAACAATTTTTGTCAAATACATGGTAATATCTTTTGCTCAACAGTAAAAATTTACTACGAAACCCCGCAAATTTGTACTGACAATTCAGTTCCGAAAGTATAAGCTGAACAAATAACGAAATTCGGCAAGATAAATGGTACCCGAATAAATCATCAGCAATGACACAATAAGTCATGTAGATCAAAATAAATCTTGTTGAACTACTGTTATGTGAATAAATTTTAATTCAACTTTTTGAATTAGCACATGCAATGGAAATCAGAAATGAAAAAAAAAATGTTTGGAATAAATTTTCATTTTTTATTGTAATTTTAACAATTTTGAAGTAATCCCGAATACTTATATGTATAAAGAACATAAAATTAATAAATATTAAGTAAAGTTGAATTTAAAGACTTTTCAGGCATTCTGTTCAATTTTACTTATCTATTAAATTGCATTTTTGTCAAAGTTTGATAAACGGGTAAAAGTAAACTGTCCACTATAATGTGGCTACACATATAGTGACATATTAATTGTCCAAAAAACTATTTTATGGGCATTTCATGAGATTCTATGGCCATTTGGACAATTAAAATTATTTCAAATAATAATCAGTTTGCAATGTTTGCCTTTTGTTATCAATTGTTTTAGATATATTTCAGAAAATTATAATTGTTATTGTAAACAATTATTATATTTTCAATCGTATCAGTAATGTGATACGGTTTAACATTTCTCAGGTTATTGATTGATATTATTTCTCTGCCATGAACTTATAAAAAGAAAGTATCTATTTCTAAATGAATTTTAAATGTTGGATTCTTACATTATGCTTAATTGGTAGAAATAAACGAGAGCTGTAACATACATAATTAAAAGATTCACATAAAACTGGTTGAATTGATCTCTAACATACAACGCTGTTCAGTCTCAATCCACAGTCATGGTACAATAACATATTTTTTTCTGTAAAGGTGAATAAATTATGTTCATAGCAAGACAGTTCACTTTTCAATTAAAAGAAACTGTTAAAAAATCCTATAAAAATTTTGTTTAAATTTATTAATCATAATCACTTTTATCATTTAACGTTCGTTTTGCTAGGCTACTTTCATGGCCAAGGTTAGGCAATGTTACAATATCGAGTTGATAATAAAATGAATTTGTTTTTATTCATTTTAGCACAAATTCCCTATTTTTAAATTAAATTATGGCATTGCACGATTTTACGTTAAGTATTAAATCGGCATGACTGTTAATTAAAAATTGGAATATTTTAGTACTTCTGTAGAATTAATTATTACCAAAATTGAGTTAGTAACGTCTAGAAGCTAAATACCAAATATAATCATAATTGAGCCGCGTCATGACAAAACCAACATAATGGGTTTGCGACCAACATGGATCCAGACCAGCCTGCGCATCCGAGCAGTTTGATCAGGATCCATGCTGTTCGCTTACAAACCCTATAACAAGTAGAGAAACTGATAGCGAACAGCATGGATCCTGATCAGACTGCGCGGATGCGCAGGCTGGTCTAATTCCATGCTGGTCGCAAACCCATTATCATGGTTTTGTCAGTGATAGTGAGTCAGGCGTATGTTCATCGTCGGATACCCACGATTGATAAACATGTCTCATAACATGCAATCAACCGTGGGTAAAATGAATCGATTTGCGTCGATATACAGCAACAGGTGCGTAAAAAATCTACCAATGACATCGCGTTTAACAAAATCTATATTCTTCAACTGCGGAGGTAAAAGAACAATAAGAAACAAAATGGCAGCGCCCACAGTTAAAAGCTGTTGTACGTGTCTTGGTAAAATCAATGGCAAAAACTATCGCCAAATCAGTTCATCTGCAAGCAGATGAATGATAATGGTTCGGCCGTGGGTATCCGACGATGGCGTATGTTAAGTTTCGTATAAACATATTTGGTATACATATATAATTATAAAACATATTCAAACTTTTTAATGAATAAGACAACAGTAACATTTTAAGCGGAAACAATTTAGTTAACGAGCTCTTTTTCGTTTCAGGATAACATTTATCTCATGAAGTAATTTCATACTTTGATTTTAAAAATTGTACTTTTTCGTTGTTGTCATTGATAATTTAGACTGAAAGCTTGATTAAGACATTCAGTTTTGTATTGCTTTTAAAGTTGATTATAATTGCATATCCCTCACACACAATGTAAACAGTTGTTGACTTTAGTTGACCTTGTGCTGTGATAAAAATCAATTAGGATTAGATACAGTTGAAATCTTAAACCAATTGGATTCAAGAAATATCATTATATACTGTGTGATATCTCTATTTGAATAATAGGATTTTACTCATACGTCCGTTTTGTATTGAAAGTAGCACCATAAGATCTAACACAGCTACAGCTGCGATGATTCGACAAATCGTATATTGTCAGAGACTAAATAGAAGTCTTGTTTATGCGAAAAGAGTGTCTCAATTAGGAGTGTATCCATCGTTAGCATAATAGGTTATCTTTACGGGATGAAAGAAAAGTTTTTAGCCTGAACATTATAACTGTCCATAAGGAAAAGACAAACCAATAAGGTTTATAGTCTGTAACATGAATAGTTGATAATTAAAAAAGATGATGTTTCAGCAATATGTGGCCCGACAGTAAGCATTTCTATGTACTCGACATTATTCAAGACACGACACTTGCTAATAAGTGAAACCATTAGAGACATGCGAAGAAGCACTTCAACAGGACAAAATCTTAAACGACCATTAATGTGTATGCGTGACCTCTGTAAACTTTCTATTTACTATGGTATAATAATCTAACAAGTAACAGGTAAATTTTGATATTGGGATAAAGTAAATGAAAATAAAAGTAAAGAAAATAATGAATTTAACAAACAAAGTCCTGATATAATGATATCCTTTTTTCAAATTGATATTTAATACGTTTCGAAATAATGTTCAACCGAATAAATATGCTGACGCTAACAAAATAGCGTCTTTGTAGCACATTTTTATAGAACTTTTACTTACATGCAGCAGCCCATATCAGAAATTTATTAGAATTCATTTTGATTATTAATTGATTGGTAACCAAGACATTTAGATTTGTTTCAGGTTGATAAACTGATAAATATAAAATCTGGAATTCTTGTTATACAGCAAATATTTTAATGATATGCTATACATTTTGTCAATGATACCCGTATGCATAACAAGCACACTCATTAAAAACACGGTATTTACCACAGGCTTGCTTGAATCTATCTATTGGTTCACTGAAAGCAAGATCGGTCGGCCGGCCATTGAAAATGGTCTACATTGATCTTATTTAATCAGTAATATTTTGATAAAGGAAGCCATTACCTCTTAAGAATGGTAGAATTAATGAAACAAGCATATTGAGAGAAAAAAAGCTGTTCTTACAGTAATGTAAAATATGGTTATAAGAAATACTAGAGGTAAATACATGTACCTAAACGGATGGTTCTTTAGTTGAAATTTAAAAAGAAATGATTATCCAGATAAAGGTTGCTTAAAATAGGAAAATAAAATAACCAAAATCGAACTCGGTACACAAGTAATAATTTGTGTGTTTAATCAAGTGCAGTCTTGATATTTGCTTTTATTTATGACCTATGTAAGAATTCCCTATATGATGATTTTTGTCATTTGGGCATCAAGGGAGTTTATTTCATTAAAATGATAAATTTATTCATTTGTCTATCTTCACTTCTAAATTGTGACTGGTGATCGTTTACTATACAAGTGGAATCAAATTAAATATAGAATATTGATATCATTGCTATAAAATGTCTGGCTTTTGATCCATGATTCAAACTAGTTGCTTCATTTCTATACATTCTCTGACGATAAATATTTTGAAAGGTTATAGTTAAGATATAATGATTTTTTTCTTTATAACGCAGACAAATTTATAACATGCACTTCATTATTGAAATTTTAATTATTTATACAGAATCAAATATTGATAATTGAATTTGATAGCGTTTTCTTTATATTAGCAATAACTGCACATTGCGCTTGTCGTCAACATAACTATGCGGGAACCGAAAGATTTCTTTTGTCAAACTTCATGTTAACACTTTTTGTTCAACAGTACATATGTACCACGAAACTCTGCTATTGTTATACTGACAATACAGTTCTGAACGTATGAGCTGAACAACTAACAAAATTCAGCAAAATGAATGGTGACAGAATAACTCATCAGCAATGACACAATAAGTCATTTAGAAGAAACTAAATCTAATTGAACATTTTTTATGTAATCTTAATTCGACTTTAAGAAATAGCACATGTAAGGGTAATCAGAAATGAAAAAGAAATGTTTGGAATAAATTTTCGTTGTTCATAGCAATTGTAACAATTATGAAGAAATACCGTAAATACTTATATGTATAAAGAACAAAAAATAAATTGATAAATAAAGTGGAAATTGGCAAGATTTTTCAGGCATTCTGGACGATTTACTCATCTCTTTTAAATGGCTTTTTTGTCACAGTTTGATGAAAGGGTAACTACAATGCCGCTACACATAGAGTAACATATTAATTTCCCCCATGTTTCATTACATACCGGTATATTTAAAATGCGTTCCAGAATAAAAAAGGAAATTCCAGATGTCCTTTTTCCGGGGGTCTACCTTTAGGCACTTTTTCAGCAACAAATTTGCATGCAGAGAGAGATTCATAGTGAGACTAGAAAGATAGGGGAATAATTCCCCTATCTTTTAAACCTCAGACGAAACGCATTGTATCTGTCCGTTCTGCGGATAGTATTCCACTATCTTTTTATAGGGGTTCTAAGGATAATTTTGTAAATCGTTGTTCGGAGTTATTTGATAAATATGCAAAGAAGAATATTGTTCATACTTTAAAATGGGTCTTGTTGCTGGGTCGTATGGGGTTGCGTTCATTCAACGCCGCCTTTTCTTGTTGATCTTGTTTATCATATTTTAGTATTACTGTCATTTATGCAGTTCATTCTCCGGAATCGCAAATGGTGTAATACTGTTTAACGAAATGATATTTTTTCTCCATATTCCTCATGCGTTAGTATGATCTTTGCTTATAATTGTTATTTGTGTAGATGAAAATGTGTTCGTGATATATTTTTACCCCCGTTTATATGAAGATGATATGATCAATGACAAAATGGAGGGTCATAAAATAACGCAAACATTTGTTTGTTTTTTTTTCTTTTTCTGTGACAATAAGTTTCTTTATTTAACATTTTCCATCATACATCATGTTGTTAAAATGAAATATATAGTAAATAAACAACAAAAATAAAAATAAAAATGTTTAAAAAGTTATCTACAACTGATATTAATATAATAATTAATAAGCTAGTGGTAACGTATTTTTGCCAACTAATCCATTTTAACCAACTATCTTTATATCAAAATACGTATCCATTACCTATAATGTATTCATTATACAGTATTCATTTACATTAATTATCAACTTAAAAAAAACTAGTGAAAAAATATAATATTTTAAGTGAAAAATGAAAAATAATAATAACAACAAAAGAAATAATAAATGACTTCAACTGATTTTTCTAATTTTTTTTTTTCAAAAATATGTTATGTTTATTTGCCCGGGTGCTATGAAAATGAGGCAAATAAGCTAATGTCAGTTATTAATAAATAAATAAAGGGATGAAAAAAATAAGTAAATAAATAATTAAATAAATATATGAATGAATAAATAAATATACATATAATTCATTCATGTAATATAAGGTGATTGAAAAGTGATAAAAACATCAAATGGTAAAAATGTAATAAAAATGCGGTATATCATTATCATTTATATATGCAATGATGTGATTGATTGCTGTCATGAAAATTTATTGTTTGAATGCTGAGTAAATAGCTTAATCATTTAACCCGGTTCAGAGAGAATACAAAACTCATGCAACCAAAGTTATATTTTTGTGGTTATATATTGACACATCTTCATCTGTTAATTCTTTTGAAATAATAGCCAAGTTTATGCGGACAAATAACATATAACTGTTTGTTATGCATGTATGTTCCAAAAGTGCCAATTCAATGTTCTAAAATATCTTTACTCAAAGAAGTAGTAAATCTTTTAAGCTATCGTACAGACTCTAGTTGTAAACAAATGTCCATTTTACTGACAGTCGATTCCACATTAATCATTTCGCTAGTAGTCAATAAATACACTGAAGCACTAATAGTCCAACCGCATAACGCGGAAATAATACAAGTTAAACATTGTGTTGATTAGTTACACAATTTGTAAGAAGTTCTACATCAACTTTAGGCATTTCTTTAAAACAATAAATGCGTTTTTAAAAATAGTAATAATATAATATAATATATAATGTTTACCTTATGATAAATATTATTAGTTCAGTTAAACTTAAATAAATACAATCAAAAGAGACAATATGAATACATAACTGAAAATGAAAGTATTTTTTCATCAAAAAACAAAAGTATCTCAAAACTGTTCGGCCGTGGTAAACGAAGTTGCTTTTATATTCATAAGTATTTTCAATGATATGTTTCTTTTCGTTTTTTCACTGTTGTTTTTCTTTTTTTCTATTTTATTGTTGTTGGTGTTGTTCCTTCATTTTTTTGAAGAAAAAAATTAACTTGCAATAACATTTATGCATATAAAGGGCTTATAGTTTTATGTTTTATCATACAATTTTATACATTATTACTGCAACAAACGAAAATTAAGGCAAATTTGACGTTACTGAACATTCATGGAATATAATAAAAATAACTAACATTATTTTTGGAGAATTCTGATCTCATATCTATTTTTCTAACTGATTATCGAAAATCAAACACAAAAATAAAAATCAATTTCAATATAATAAAGATAATAAACATAATAAGAAATAGATGTGTATCAAAGAAAGCTATTGGATGATAAAAGCTAGTACCAAAATGTTAAAAAGGTTAAAGGCACAATCTGTCGCAGAAATCCATAATAATTAAAATGTTTAGAAATGTCAAACATGTATAATCAACGATTTAGAGGATGTAAGGTGTTTAACAGATGAGGAAAGTATCGCTGAATGTTCAGTAATATTTCGTAAAGGTAGCAAAATGTAATCTAGGTAGTATTTTGACTTCTACACGAAAAACGTATTTACACTAATTATGTCAATCGCAAAATTAGTATATAGAACATGAGATCGTACCACTTTTAAGAAACTGTAACAGGATACCAACTTTGAAACTTAAAAAACGTTTTTGAGAAATGAAACTAACCTCATGTTTGAGGCATGGTGTGCCTTTAATTGTAAATCCAAAAGATTATGAAAAAACCAGATATGGGTAATATTATATTACACAAAACACAAAGCAATGACAGTGCAAAACATAATATTCATACATTTTTCTGAATATATTTTTGCGGAATCAAATAATGAGTTTCATTCTGTAAAGAAAAACAAAAATAAAACAAAAATAAAACGATAGTTGAAACATGATGAACTGAGAATACCAATATCACTTCAGCAACTTCAATGTTAAATGTCTATGTCTGATGTTTTCATCGCGCATTCAAAATGTTTGCGATTGTTCCGATGCATCACTTTTCTAAACAACCATTTTTTATCCGTATTTTATTGTTATTCCTTATTTGACGCCGTTTTATATTAAATCCAGTATACGTCTTATTGATTTGTTGAATATCAAATCACAATATTTTCTTTTCTTCTCTAATCTGTAAAATAAAATAAACAATTTCATTTGATTTTTTTCCACATCAAATTTGTTCCTTAGATATGATAAAATAAAAGTCATACATTAATTAAAAAGTTTTAAACGATTAACTTCCTGACACAAATGAAACACATGACTGTGTGTCTTTTATAGGAAAAGTATTACTCGCTTTAATACTGACAAAATGTGAATGTATCGCATGCTCAATCTGAAATGTTTATTTTTTTTTCTTTCTAAATTTGTGATATAAGTCGTATAAATACATTGATTTACACTTTAAGCATAATGGGGTTTTCAAGTATATATAATTTAATGTATGTTATTTAATGCAAGGATAAACAATAATTTTTATATTATTTTCATCTAAGCTTGAAATGTTATTATGTTACTATTAATTCATAGACAAATTTTAACGAGTCAAAACAACATTAAAGGATAATTTTATGCAAGAAAAGCAAATATTGACACAAAAAAACAACAACTTATTAATTTGTAATAAATATTTTACAAAGTCTTATAACATGCGTAAATTTATTATGCTTGTTTCAAATTTTAAGAATTTGTGTGTAAGTTACAATAAATATAAAATTGTTAAAAATTGTTACAACAATTTAAATTATCATCACACTTTAGATGTTATGTTTGTAAATTAAAATGCATGGCACATAAGTACATGAAAATAAAAGAGAGGTGCCTAAGCTAAAAGAATAGTTAAAAACCGCCAAATAACTCTTATGAAATGAAAGTGAAAATTATGTGATGCTAAAAACAAATACAAGCATGAAAATAGTACGATGAATGTATACAAAACATAAAAATGGTGAGTATATGTACCTGATTAATTAACAATTTCCCAAGCACTAATCGATCACCGTCATGTACTTCTGATAGCCATGTTTCATTGTTTGTTATGTTTAGCTTATTAGTTCGAATCAGTAATTCAGTGTTCTGTTACACTATTTTAGTACACACTGACACTTTAAATTTTACACAACACGTATGTACTTTTCCTTCAGACTATTTTCTATTTCAACCGAAACAGCCTGTGGTGAATCTCTCTTCTACTACATAGTCCTACACATAAACTTTTTCCCCCAAAATTTCCTATCTCTGGTCAGTGAATAATTACACGGCTTGTCACTGTATTACTGATAGCAGCACCCTTGAATGTTTTATGATCCTATCATGTTTCAAGAATGTATAGTTTTAAGCTGGAAGACATAGAGAACATTTTAGATGTAAGGAAAAACTAAAGATTTAACTTTTTAGTGTAAAGAGTTACATACAATTTTTAATAATAGTTAAGAACAAAAAAATGGATTACATTAAAAAAAGGTTTTTAATCACTTACAACAACTCACAATGAAAATACTTGTGTAAATTACTTTTATATTAAAGGCATATCATACCTCAGTGATTTACATTATTTTTCTCTTTTTTTTCAGAAGGAGCAAAATAATGTTTAGTAATAATTATAATTGATTTAAAGCATTATTGAAGCTTATCATTCAATTTAGTAGGAAAAGAGATGAATGTGATTTTTTTTAAAAAAAGGTACCAAAATGATACAAGCAAAAAGTAAATAAAGTGTTTAAAGTAAAATTCTAAGTTCAAAGGGGAAATATCTCTTGAAATAAGGATGCCAGAGTTATGAACCTTGTCACGTGATGTTAGTTAATGACAAAGGACAATTATCTTAAGTCTAGAGTTGATGTCATTAAAATTTTATAATAACAAAGATAATTTCTAGAAATATATTAATTTTCAATAAATCTCTAGTTCAAAAATGAAATGGAGATAATTCTAGAAATACAGGACTTGAGTTATAAATCTAATTGCACCTGATATAGGTGTTGATAAGAAAGATTTTTTTGCCGCCGAAGGGAGGCATATTAAAAACGCACCGTCCGCTGTCTGTCTGGACATCCGTCTGTCTGTGCGTCCCCACTTCATTCGTGTCCGGACTATGACTTTGTCATGCATGGAATGATATTAAAATAACTAGGCATTAATGTCTACCACATCAAGACGATGTGTCGCGTCCAAGAATTACGTCCCTACCTCAGAGGTCAATGTCACACTAACATTTTGAAGTTTCACTTTATCACAATAAAAGTGTATAGATTCACACATTTGTGTTCGGAATGTACCTTTGTCATGCATGGAAGAATTTTAGAATATTTTGGCATTAATGTCTACCACATCAAGACGATGTGTCGTGTCCACTTATCACGCCCCTACCTCAAAGGTCAAGGTCAGACTACCATTTTGAATTTCACTATATCAAAATTAGAGTTTATAGTTACACACATTCGTGTCCTGACTGTAACTTTGTCATACATTGAAGGATTACAAAATAACTAGGCATAAATATCTTCCACATCAAGACGACATGTCGCGACTAAGACCCATGTCCCTACCTTCAAGGTCAAGGTCATACTTATAGTTTGAAGGTACTCATTCTCTCGAGAAGAGTTTAAAGATACACATTCATGTCCGGACTGTAACTTTGTCATGCATGGAAAGATTTTATAATTACTTGGCACATTTTTAATGTCTACCATATCAGGACGATGCATCGCAGCTAAGGTTCATGTCCGACTGTCCGTCCGTGTGTCCCACTTACACAACAATCATGTCCAGTATGTAACTTTGTCAAGCATTGAGGGATTTTGAAATAACTTGGCACAAATGTCTGTCTCATGACAACATTCTGTCGTGTCCAGGAACCACGTCCCTTCTTCAAAGGTCAAGGTCACACTTATATTTTGGAGGTTCACGCTATCATAATTAGAGATTATAGGTACAATAATAAAAAGAAATATATTATGCAATTAGTTACTTTCATCATCTTTTCTTTTCATACTACCAGTCCTGCGTGCTTAAGAAATCTTTTCGGGGGCATTCGTCACGTGTGTGAAAGCTCTTGTTGAAGTCTGAATTTAAAAAGGAAAATTCTGAGTATAAAGGGATGATGATTCTGAAAATATTGATGCTAGAGTTATGAAGCTTGCCATGTTATTGTTTAAAGTTATCAAATATCAATTTTTATTTAAACAAAAAGTTTAATGGGGGACATAATCCTGGAAATATTCATGCTTCAGTTATGAATCTTATCACACATGATAAAGAATTATATTTGAAGTTAGAAGTAGATACCTTAAGAAATAAAAAAAAGTAAGTACATGTAAAAAAAAAGTTCATGGGGAGATAATCCTGGAAAAAATGGTGCTAGAGTTAAAAAACAACATTGTCACATAGAGTTGATGATAAAGAACACATGTTTGAAGTTTAAATTCAATCATTTAAATACGCTAAGTACAATCCACTCTATCTAAGAACATACCATGACTATCTTGTTTACAGAAAATCAAGACATTAATTGTACTAATTGCCATACTAAGAATGTGACTGGGTCATCAAATATGAAAATGTTGTAATTGTATGCATACAAACAATAAACTTCTAGATTTACAGAATAAATGTGTATAAATCAAACGAATATTAAATTTACATACTCCGTCTTTGTAGCACGTTGTTCGATCCCTTTATCAATATTATAATTGGTATTTCTTAATTTTACCCATGAAATATGGTGCTATATCAGTCAAATATATTTCATATTTTTTAAAAATAAATATGAAATATAAATATGAAACTGTGCGGAGTCAAAACTCATTTTTATTTTCAGGGACTTCTTTCGCCATTTTGTTTGAAAAATCGGATAAACACAAAAACAATTATTTGTTGAATTTTGCTTTGAAAACTATCTAGAATGATAGAAAATGGTGTACTGTATTGAAAACTCAATATAAACATTCTATTCTAAGATTTATTTACAAGAGTATTCACAGAGATGTTGCTACATTGCATGTGTAATCTAAACTGTCTATCAAAGAGGGCTCAGAGAGAGAGTTCTCAGAGTGTGCATATTTAATCAAGTAGGCGGAGCTAATCTCTAAATACTAACAACACTACATCTCCGCCTTGCTTAGGTTTAAAGTTCACTGGTCAGTCCTAATGAAGGACATTAATTATCTGTCTGACAGTAATGTTATTGTCTCAGATATCCATTGATTCACAGGTGTTTATTTCACGCTGGCGCTGCCACTACAAGTTAATGATTATTTTATATCCAGTAATGATAGTCTCTTGATTGCTATCACATTTAATCTCAGTTTATGTTCTAGAGGCAATAAGTCTAGAAAGTTACTGACTGTCCGTAGTCCAATAAATTAACTAATGTCTAAACTGTGTTGAGTAAATTTTCAATGTTTACAGAATACAAACAGGTTTTATCAGCATGAAATAAAACAAATTAGAATAAAGATTGAAGATAGAATCTAAATGATACACAAATAGTTTAAGTATCAAAATGCTAATTGAATGTTTCATTTATACTTGTATTCCATTTTCCTCTGGAGATTTAAGCACATAGTAAAGAATTGTATGATTATCAGCAGTTATATTAAATCCCTGTTTTGAATGTTTGTGCACACCCACAGTTAAAATAATCGAACTCGTTTGTTTGAATGAATGTTCCTTTTAAGTTGAAGCTAACTTTTAGTGGATTATTATGCCACTGTTTAACACTGTTTATACATTTATTCTTCTAAATAGTCATATATATATCATATATATATACAGGTGGTTTTCACTCATTTAGCTAACTTTTAGTGGATTATTATGCCACTATTTAACACTATTTACACATATAATCCTTTAAATAGTCAGGTGGTTTCTGTGCCTTTCAGATCTTCGCAAAGAAGTATACTCATTTGATGTAGGTAAGGTTTCAAACATTGTGCTTTCATCGGATTGTGATTCTATGCTCGTTTCATTGTAAATTGGTTCTGTATTGCTGTGTTCACCCTCGACATTTAAAGGAGAATTTCCATTTAGACTTTGGGTCTGAGAGTTGCCGACACGTTTAAAATGTGATGAATTTCTAGTGATGTGTTTGTCTTCTCGCTCTGCCGTTTATCATTGATCCTTTTTTCTTGGTTACTTCATACGGTTTAGGTCGTATGGAGTTGTGAGTTTGTTTTTGTTTGGTTTGCTTTACTAACACACTGTCGCCTATTTTTAACTTTCAGTTTTCCGAGCGTTTCTTCGTTTATCAGCGTATTCTTTCATCATTTTTTGTTTTGATTTTCTGTCATTTTCTCTGGCCTTTATGTCATTTTTAGATTTCTTTTGTTTTGAACCATGGGAATTTTTGATGTTAATAGGCCTCCCGTAGAACAATTGTGCAGGAGTTTCGGCCGTTGTCCCATGTGGTGTAGATCTATAATTCCTTAAAAATGCATACATGTCTTGTTTTCCAGTTTGTATGGTGCACATGAGAAAGCTCGTATTGACTTGCCTATGGTTTTCATGAATCGCTCACATTCAGCATTTGCTTGTGGCCATAATGGGGTTATTTCCTATGTTTGAAGCCCATGTGTTTTTGCAAAACTTTTTAAATAGGTGAGAGTTCATAGGACTGCCGTTGTCTGACTTGAGAATTTCAGGAATTCCGGTTTCTGAGAATATTTTGTCCAGCACAGGGATCACTGTATTTCCTGTTATGGAATTTAAGACTTCTACGAAAGGAAACGTGAATATTCGTCAATTAGTACAAGCAGATATTTTCCATCTGGAAATGGGCACAAAAATCCAAACTTATCATTTGAAATGGGTATTTTGGCATATCACTCATGTTTAAAGGTTCATGCTGTTTTGAATTTGTTGCTGCTAAGCACGGAATGCAGCTTTTGCACATATTTTCAACTTGTTGATCCATGCCTGGGAAGTACACTTTCTCTCTTAACAGTTGGTTTGGTTTTAACAATTCCCTGATGACCTTCATGAGCTAATGATATCGCTTTATCTTGCAACTGCCTAGGAATAACAATTCTTGATTCATGCAGTAAGATTTCACCTCCCTGGAGATTTACTACCGATAATTCATTCTTACAGCGAGAGAACGTATCAAATACTTTATTTTTATTGGTGTTGCTCCAACAACCCGTCTTTATGGATTTTAATGGCCATTTGGAGGTCATTGTCCGTAGAAGTTGCCTGAATAATTTCATTCATGTTCATTTGCAACAGGTACATCATGATATGCAAGAAAACTTACATATTCTTCAGCTATGCTTGATTTGCTGCCTTGTCCTGTGTCTGGATGTCTGCTTAGATAATCTGACATGTTTGACTCTCCAGGTTTGTGCACGATCCTGAAGTCATATGATAACAGACGCATTCTCCAACGTTCCAGTCTCTTGCAGATCCAAGTTTTGATTTAGGATTATTGTAGATATTCTCAAGAAATTTTGCATCAGTTATGACTGTGAATTTATGTCCAAATAAGTATATGTGCCAATGTTCTAATGACCAAACTAATGCTAAGTTTTCTTTCTCTTGTTGACTGTAAGAGCTTCGTTCAACATCTGTCAGTGATCTGCTTGCATAACACACAACTTTACCTTCTTGGAGCATAATTGAAGCTACTCCGACTGGAGATGCATCTGTGATTATTTGTGTTTCCTTATTAGGATCAAAGTATGTCATGACTGTATCACTACTCAAAATAGATTTTTCAGTTTGTTGAATGCTTCGTCTTGTTCATTTTGCCATGCCCATTTTGCCGTTTTTCTTTATCAGACGACGTATTGGCTCTGCTATAGTGCTGTAATTTGGGATAAAGCGTGACACGTAATTTGTCATTGCTAGGAAACTTCTGACTTCTGAAAACTGTTTTTGGAGGCTGTGTCTTTTTAATTGTGTCAATTTTCTTAGGGTCTGCTGACATTCCATCTTTACTGAAAATGTACCCAAAGAATTCAAGTTTTTGCTTATTAAACTCACATTTGCTTTTATTCAAAGTTAAGTTTTTCTGCTCAAGTCGCTTTAACACTGCCTCAAGTCTTCTGTCATGTTCTGCTTGGTTGCCAGCCCATATAATGACATCATCGGAAATGTTTCTCACGCCGTTCAGACCTTCTAGAGCCGTACTTAAAGCATTTTGGAATATTTCTGCTGCACTATTGATTCCGAAACTGAGGCGTTTATATCGTCTTAATCCAACATTGTGTTGTAAATGTTGTAATGTTGCGTGATTCCTCTGACAGTTCTAATTGGTGATATCCATGATTTAAATTCGAGTTTAGAGAAAACTTTGGCACCACTTAAAGTCCACAATCATGTCATCGATTGTTGGAATAATATGCCTTGTGCGCTTTATGGCTTGATTCGGTAGCCTCATGTCGACACATATCCTTATTTGGTTGGGTTTTTGGCTTTGGAGTTACTACAATGGGTGATACCCAGTCTGTGGGACCCTCAACTTTTTCAATGATATCTAGGTCCTCAAGCCTCTGGAGCTCATTTTCAACTTGTTTTTCTTAAGTGGAAAAGGTATTCGTCTGTGTGGTTGCGTAACAGGTTGAACATTTTTATCCACATATAGTTTGACTTTTGTTGCTTTCATTTTTCCCCATGCCTGTGAACACGGTTTGGTACTTTTTTTGCAGAGTTCATCGACCTTGCTGTCTGTGACTGTGTTTATTTCTGGAATGATATTGAGGTCAACAGATGTCTGATAAGAGAGAAGATTACCGCTGGCGCCCTTTGTCACATATACTGGAGCTGTTTGTTATTTTGTTTTTAGATTCAATTTGTGCTTGGAACTTGCCTAATAAGGTAACTTTACTAGCCACCATATGCATAGACTTTGGTGTGTGCTCTCTTAAGATGAACTTTATTTTGAAGCTTTTGAGTACGTGTTTTCGTCAATTACATTTATTGATGATCCTGTATCAATTAATGCTTTAATTTTTACAAGCCGTTGATATGCACTTTCAGCCTTGGTCTTTGTAATTGCATAGAATTGACGATAGTCCATATATTTCGTTTTCATCTTCACTTTCTTTGTCCCTTATCACTTTCACTTTGTGAGCTGTCATTAAGCTGGCATGTGAAGTTATTGTCCCGTTTCTTTGACAAGCACACTGCTTCAAAATTGATTTTTCTTTGAGCAATATGTACATGTTTTTCCACTGGCTGGGCATTTTTCCTGATTTTGTGTGGATATTCATAGCCACAGTATCTGCATATTTGATTCCTTAATGATGTGTCTGCGTCTTTCTTTTTGCGCCTTTTGATTTTGTCTTTGTCGTGATTTCATAGCATTAACGACGTCATATTTTGCTTGACCTTCAATTTCAGAATGCTTGTTGATCTGATAGTTCTAGTGTCCTTGCTTCTTTGATGAGACTGTCTAATGTCAGGTCATCGCGTAGTGCTTTGCGACGCAGTCGAGTTGAGGTGCAGCCTTGAATGATTTGTGACTTTAATTTCTTTGTCTGTTTCCGAAAATTCACAGTTTATACTTAAGTGTCTTAAACGTGTGTGAAAACTATCAATGTTTTTCATTAGATTTCCTGTTTTGCCTGTCTAAATTTATATATCTCAAATTCTGTGTTTTTCTTGGGGCAAAGTACTCTGTTAGCTTTATCTTTGCTGATTCGTAGTCATCCCCTGTATTCTGCAGTACGTCGAAGATGTCATTTACCTCTTCCCCTGCATAGTGTAAGAAATAAGGCTCTCTGACGTTTTTTATCTTTAATGTCCATGCCAATCATTAAGTTTCGAATCGACCTGTCCATTTCCTCCATCTTTTGTCAACACCAGGTTCACTTACACCAAATGCTGGAAAAAACTGGCAATCCTTTGTGCCATACTGTCACTGTATCAGTATTATTTGATAGAGCTAAGTTGTAACAAAGTCCAGGAAAAGTGTTTTAAACTTTAAATTCCAAAATATGTAAATTTCCGGTGCTCACTTATTTAATTTAATCAAACAAATATCATGTTATCCAATTTTTCTTTTTAAATCCTCGTCGCCATTGTACTGTATTGAAAACTCAATATAAACATTCTATTCTAAGATTTATTTACAAGAGTATTCACAGAGATGTTGCTACATTGCATGTGTAATCTAAACTGTCTATCAAAGAGGGCTCAGAGAGAGAGTTCTCAGAGTGTGCATATTTAATCAAGTAGGCGGAGCTAATCTCTAAATACTAACAACACTACAAATGGTCTAACTAAAAAATTAAATCCGAACACCTATATCTTTAGTTCTGTCATTTACGCTGTACAGACGTTTAAAGAGTTGTTTACGTGACGTCACAATGTAGCGCTATATATCGCGTGCAAAACAAGATTACTGCGCGCTGTACAACTGCAGTTGCGTAGCAAGCAAGGTTCGTAACCGGTTTTCTTTGATAATGAAATTAAATAAAAAGGTTATTTTTTCGTTTTTCATGAAATATGGAATATATTTTCACTAAACATGATAAAATGCCACATATGTTCACTCACGTCCCGGCTCGTGAAAATATATGGCATTTTATCATGTTTCGTGAAAATATATTTTATATTTAACTCAAATAAAAAAAATAATATCCTCTTAATACTTGCAACATCTTATTGTTTGAAACTTTTGGTTTTGAAAAACACCAAGCTGCTGTGAAACACTTTATTTATTCAAGCTTTATAAAAATACAATTCTTATTTGTGTTTTTGTTTCTTTTTAATAACAGTTTTGATGCACTAAGTGAACTGTTTATTCTACTTTTCACTAATATGTGTTATAATGAAAAAAAAAATGAAAAAAAACTATATTTTCTTTTTTACATGATATCCTTGAAACACAACCGCTCTTCACTATTTTGTTTAAGTACAGACTATTGTCATGATTATTTTAAATACACACAACCGGAATATACACAGACAGAATCGCACATATATGCGTACTAATATTCTGCCAAGACAAGTACAAAGTAACTGGAAATGAAAATAACATATATGTCTAATAAATATCATTTCAGGATTTTGGCAATTAGTTATAATACAAATATAATTACATTGAAATTTGAATTGGACCGAAACATTGAGATTGTGGTCAGTTTAATATGTTAACAGTGACAGGAAATAACAGCCACAATACTCTAAGATAACTAGCATACCTTTTGACTATCTGAAATAAAACTTTTTCACACGTCATCCAGATTTTAGTTGGTTTCAAGGAAAACTGAATCTAATATAATAATATACTGTATAATATAAAGTGTTCTTTTTGGAGGGATACCATTATCAACCGTTTATGAGCCTCTTCGAATTATTGACGGTTATAAGTTGAAGCTGAATAACGCGTGTGCCTAATATATTTTCAAGATTCTTCTTCGATTTAACCACAAGGTATATATATCATATGACTTTAAATATTGTGTCACGTTATTACGCACTGCAATTTACAAGTTTCACACATTGAAATGTATATGTTTTATATGCTTTCACCAGTATGTTTTAAACAATATGCTTATCGTCCGGTCAGGTTTATGTTCCTTAACTTGCTTTCAAGATGATCTGTAAGTTGTGAATATTTGCGGACAAAGCAACATAAGCAACACAATTATACTCCGTTGAAACCACATAGCATGTACACAAAAGTTTGTATTTATAAAAAAAATATTTTTGTGGATTGAAGACTTATTGAAAATATTTATGTAACTTTAATTGTTCGTATTTAACATGAAACAGCTTAAACATTATCTATACATATGTTTACACGAAAGCGCTTTCAAAAATGTTTAACTCGATATTGTTACACATCACTGGTTTGACAAAGTCTTTCAGTAACCAATATTTCTTGCTTATTTTCTGTCTTGTTTGTTATAGAACGTTTCTCAACATTATTGTTCAGTACATGTTATACAATATCAGGCTGCCACATTAATTAATGATCCTTTCAAGATTTAGATCAACTTGATCCTAATGGGGGAGTTTCCAACACTCTACTGATAAGCGGAAGTAGTAAAAACTACGGCTGCTTGATGTTAACACAGAGATTAAAAGAAAGTTTCAGAGTATTTTGACTGGTCATTTGTCAAATTAAAGAAATAATTAATTACCAAAGGGGCTTCAGCAGCAGGAATAAAAGAAGATTTTATAATTTAATATAATTAAGGTTATTACATTTAACAAATTGAATATATTACATTAAATCTTAAACATATAAACTGCTGTATTTTTCAACTGTACAATGTAGACAATGCAGACTGAATAACATTATGAAAATGATCTATGAAATAATCAACACTTTCCTGTTAAAACTTTTAAAATAAAATGCCATTATATACACTTTATTTACGTAGAACTAATATCAGTGAATCATACAATCTGTTTGATATAATCTACTTTGGTTCGGAATCAATCTGTCAATTAATTGGTTAATTAAGTCATCAAATGATTTATTTATTTATTTCAAAAACGATAATGAAAACTACCAAAACAAATGGCTGCATCTCTTATAACCTCTTACTTATTCAGTTGTTTGAAAAAAAACACAAAAAAAACAATATTCTATGACTATGCCATTTGGTAGAACAATATGCTTAGTGTTTTTCTTTCGCCGGGCAATGACGAGTACGGTAACACATCTACATATAATGATAAATATATCATTAATTTATCTGCTATTTCTTTTTCAAATTTTATAACATTTCTAGTTGACTAATTAACATGATGCCTACAAATATAAATGAGCTCATCAACCGTAGAAATGTTTCATAGACTACATAGCAGCCCCTTTTACAAAAGTAATTGTTTTAATCCATTTAACAAGAATAATTGAATAAATCTTAATTCTTATAATAACACATAAACACATAAATTAACAGAAATTAACTGCAGCCACTCTGATAGGATACTTTTAGCGTGTTGCTTGGTCATCTGATAAGATCATATGTTCATCTCATTAACAGTCCAGTGCAGTAGAATTGTAAATTTATGATGCTTCAAATAAATATAATCAAATAGAGTTTATTGCTTCAAATCTGTTCTTTAGTAAATATTATGAATCTAGTTATATATTTTTTACAGATTTGAGACGTATGACAGAAATTAAGACTTTAAGGGAGAACCCATTCTGCTACCAGGCCATAAGCTCAGTTTTACATACTTTATTACATGTATAAAGGCAAGATGTAATTGTATGTGCATTAAAACGTGACATAATCATGATAATGTGTGTCTGAAATGATTAAATCTTCACATTATTGTTAATATGTATCAACTACGAATTGTACGATTCATGATATTCCATTCTAGTATCTCAAATCACTTAAATATTTTTTTACAATCAAGCTAGTTTGTCAACAATTTAGAATCGTGAAACAGACGTATAAAATATGTGACCCATGTTTAATTACTTAGTATATCTGCAGGAAGTTCTGATTTCAGAATTTTCAATTGTTTTGCAAATCCTATTACCCATTCCACATGTATCAGTTTTGATGCTATGCACCTGTCTCTGACTACAGACAACACGAAAATTACTATTACTACTGGTATATAAAATATATTTTATATAGTAAATAGGTGCTGGATAGTAATTTTGTTCTTGATGATCATGGGGTGATTATTATTATTAATTGTTAGCTTAAGGTGTATGTATGTATTCTAGGCTTAATGAGGGTCCATCCGCGAGAGTACAGACCCGGACATGTCACCATTCATGTCCTTAAATGTTACTATCAACCAAAAGGTGACCTATAAATTAATTTTAGATAAATTTTGAATTTTGAATGGAATTGCCAAACATTGGTTTCTTTTTCAATTTGGTCAGCTTAAGAATTTATCTAGAATTTAGAACTTATATATCTAGAACTCAGCTTAATGTCTTCAGCTAACCCGTTTATATACTATGACATGACGTGAACAGATCAGATGCCGCATCAGATGAAAAACAAAAATGTTAAGAGCGGCTTATAAAGTTTTGGAAGCCAGAACTAACATTTTGATCATTATTGGCATGGCAAATGTGCGAGACCATAACTTCATTTTACTTCTTAACTGATACGCTACATTTATTATTTAATATTTTGTCTTGTTGAAAATGAAACCCTCCAAACCCATTACATAGTGGAACACAACAGTAATTCACCATTTCTAAGACTGCAGTGTTAATCAGTTTACTTTGAAATATAAACTTTAGCTTATTTATTAGATCAGTTGATTACATACTCTGCATTCTCCCATTGAAATTCAATGTAAAACAGCTATACACAGAGATAACCAGCAGAGGTGTATACCTCTTATTTGTCAGGGACACTGCAGAGATTACTCTGCTGGATTATCTAGAAACTCTCCCATTACCCGACATGATTACGCAGTTAATTACAGGTCACAGTGTCATAAGTTCAATCTCGAACTGAAACTCACTCAATGCAGACTTTTAGTAAACTTCGGGGACCTATTTTGATTTTTTTAATACTATGCATTTTATTTTTTATGCACGACTCCATTTTAATAACGAACATTATGTACAAAAAAAGCTTTGACGATAATTGTAAAACGCGGTTGTATTTACTTAAAGGCATTATGCACCGTATCAACCAAATATTGCATGTAATACACCAAACAATATAACAAAGCAACGATCCTACGAGAGTAGTTGTCTAAATGTTAAAATATCCTACACTCGCGGTTTGTAAGATCCATTAAATGTGAAGAAAGAAACATATTTTATCATTTGTGAACCTTGATTTGAACATTCCTCAAGCTTTAAGATTTATGACTGATTTATCGTATGTGTATAAAGCTATATCTTATAAAAACGTCTTTTATAATTTGTATACACGTTCTCAAAGGCTTGTGATTTCTTTTTCGCAAATGACCCTCTGATGAATTACTAAAACTGCGTTAATTGTGGCAATATCTCGTTTTGCTATCACTAAGCAATTTAAACCCTCATTTTACCCTAGTTTATACCTTACAATCTATCCTTACACTTTCACGGCTTTCGAAGATAATTTTTACAAACGTATTTGTTTTAATATAACTGACAAAATAGAGTGATATAAGAATCCCTAAAGAAAGCCCAACGCGGCAAAATTGAAAAGTCACATTGAAGTCACAATCATTAAAAAACAATAACTTTTTTGACCATGAGGATATGAATATTTTTATGCATTAATGTCATTTTTTATTTCAAAGTTACAAACTATTTGTGCATTATTATTCATACTTTATTTAATCATAAAACTTTCAACAACAAAGTATTTTTTTATCTTCAACACTTATTGACGCGTTTCGTTAAATAGAGTAGCTTTAGACGGCAAAATAAAACGTTTAGTTTATTACATTTAACATTATATTTATTTTGAAAATGTATAATAACATGCAACACTTACAGTTATTTATTTTTAAACTAAACTTTAAAACATCCCTTAGGTTAAAATATTTTTAAAAAGTCGTTAAGGAAATCCAGATAAGCACGATGAATGATAACCTTTGTAACGAAACAATCAAGTACTGAAAATTAGTGCATAAAATGCGAAGAGGAAAACATATATCATGTAACCATTTCTATTTTAAAAAGGGAATGTCCACTCATTCCCAATTCACGTACCAATTATGGCCAAATTACACTACAAAAAGGATGCCCTTTTTACCATTTTTGAGAAAGAAAGGAACAAAGACAAGCAAAAAATCAACATAAATGTATTTGTATCTTTTAATTAACAGTGATTTAATTGACATAACTGTAAGTTAATTTGTTACGCCGGCTTAACAAAATAAAAAAATCATTTTCATTAAATGAAGAAAAATGTTACGCCGGCTTAACAAATTCTCAAATCCAAGTGGAATTACAGCACAAAATTTCAAATACTGTAAGTTTATTTGTTACGCCGGCTTAACAAAATAAAAAAATCATTTTCATTAGATGAAGGAAG
>NW_026867023.1:0-11938 GCF_026571515.1 Ruditapes philippinarum
GATACGGACGGGCATAATTATTACCATTTTAGAATTTTTTATGGAATAATGTGAAGAGCCCAAAATGTGATTCGAGTGTCCTTTCTAATTGTGTGTCGGAACACATCTGTCCTCATTTCCCATTTTTCGCAAATATAAATGTTTAAACGAGCACATCGGGTCACACCTCGTGAGACAAAATGTGAACCCGAGACAAATGTGGCTCATACGTTGCTTGCAATGCTTAGATTATTGCTTTGTTGAACTAGGTGGCCTTCAAACTCGTAGTCCGAGATTCAAGTATTCGACCTCGCAACTTCAATAACGTTCGCCTTTTTATCACAAAGTACTGATATGAAAATTGGATTTTTTAGCGTTGGTACTAGTAAACCGGTTGCCCAACGTCAAAGAGGTTTTGGTTTTAGTTTATGTCTGGGGATACTGAACTTGAATACTAGAATACAAGAAAACGGTAATACGGAGTATTGAACTTTATTCGGACTGTGTGAATTCGTTGTGTTAGGAGTCGGATAGAACGAGTTGGTAATCTCGGCGAGAGTGATCCATTCTCCCGGAATAACAGTCTTGTAATTCTAATGTTGTTTCATGACCATCATACACACCGATGGTCAATGTTGTACTTAAACAGTAAAGAAAAGTTATACACTGAATATTTCGAATTCGAGCATGCTTTACATATTATTACATTTTATTCAGTCCAGAAGTAGTAAACAACAAGTATAAATGGTCAGCTATAAAGATCGATCCTTTATTAATGTCTATAGTCGCAGTGAAAACAGTTTTGAGGGAGCCTTGATGCGTGCCTTATATGTGACTGCTATCTATGAGTAAATACAAAAAACACAAACTATTTCGGCAACTGTATATATAGTTCTTTGACCAATGTGATTGCAATAGATTTTTTATTTTGAAACAAGAAAAAAATAGTTAGAAATAGACAGTAGACAGTACACTGTTTGTTGTAACGTTATCACAATATTCGGAATGTTTTGATATTATTGCTTTAAAATATGCACAGCAAGCAATAGACAGTAAGCAAAACGCTGTATTTTGTATGTCTTGCTTATCAACACCGATTCCTCAGTGATATAATTAATATCTTAGCATCAGAGTATCATTTTTTCATAGCTTCGTCCTATTCAATCTACTCTAATGTAAGAAACCAGTTATTTGGAAATACACCACATCTGATATCTTGACACATGTCTTCGAATCAGTTAAAAAAAATCAACATAAAATTGTTTTTTTTTTAGAAGAAATTAATTTTCATCATGTTTTAGTTTGCATGTGCATTAACCAAAGGTCAGTTCTTTCTGATTTGCTGGAAAAAAATGAAACCCGATTAATACTACCAACTACAGAAAATATTATGAAAAGTGAAAATGTCGAAAATTATATGTCGAATTAAAGTTTCCTCGTTTAATGAAAAAAAGAAATCCTGTCCAGTTTGTAAATTTGAAAAAAGACGTACATCATATATTAATCATTTAGTGATAAATTATATTATGTTCGGTCATGAAATCGATTACCTGGAGTATTCAGAAGTGTTCGGCAGGCATTACGAAGGCAACCGATCATCGGTTGTAAATTTAAAATTTCTCTAAAATACAATTACATATATGATGAAACAATATATATAACATTGTCTTCCTTCTTTCTGTAACATGTCCCCATAAGTTAGATTGACTGCTTTACTCAACCCAATTAATAGTGTTATTTTTTACCAATTGATGTTGAATAACAAAATAAAATAAATTTCTATTAACTAAAAATTAACACTGAAAATAGTCATATTGTGGAAGTTGTAATACATGAATTGTTGAAAATGTATTATTCATGTCAATGCTCCATGCTCGTTTTATAATTTTGCTACTGCTACTGCTACTGCCAATTTCACGTTTTATAATTTTGCTACTGCTACTGCTGAGCTACTGCTACTGCCAATTTCACGTTTTATAATTTTGCTACTGCTACTGCTGTCCTACTGCTACTGCCAAGTTCACGTTTTATAATTTTGCTACTGCTACTGCTGAGCTACTGCTACTGCCAATTTCACGTTTTATAATTTTTCTACTGCTACTGCTGAGCTACTGCTACTGCCAATTTCACGTTTTATAATTTTGCTACTGCTACTGCTGAGCTACTGCTACTGCCAACTTCACGTTTTATATTTTTGCTACTGCTACTGCTGAGCTACTGCTACTGCCAATCACGTTTTATAATTTTGCTACTGCTACTGCTGTGCTAATGCTACTGCCAACTTCACGTTTTATAATTTTGCTACTGCTACTGCTGAGCTACTGCTACTGCCAACTTCACGTTTTATAATTTTGCTACTGCTACTGCTGAGCTACTGCTACTGTCAACTTCACGTTTTATAATTTTGCTACTGCTACTGCTGAGCTACTGCTACTGCCAACTTCACGTTTTATAATTTTGCTACTGCTACTGCTGAGCTACTGCTACTGCCAATTTCACGTTTTATAATTTTGCTACTGCTACTGCTGTGCTACTGCTACTGCCAACTTCACGTTTTATAATTTTGTTACTGCTACTGTTGTGCTACTGCTACTGCCAACTTCACGTTTTATAATTTTGCTACTGCTACTGCTGAGCTACTGCTACTGCCAATTTCACGTTTTATAATTTTGCTACTGCTACTGCTGAGCTACTGCTACTGCCAATTTCACGTTTTATTATTTTGCTACTGCTACTGCTGAGCTACTGCTACTGCCAATTTCACGTTTTATAATTTTGCTACTGCTACTGCTTAGCTACTGCTACTGCCAACTTCACGTTTTATAATTTTGCTACTGCTACTGCTGAGCTACTGCTACTGCCAATTTCACGTTTTATAATTTTGCTACTGCTACTGCTGTCCTACTGCTACTGCCAGCTTCACGTTTTATAATTTTGCTACTGCTGAGCTTCTGCTACTGCCAACTTCACGTTTTATAATTTTTGCTACTGCTACTGCTGTCCTACTGCTACTGCCAACTTCACGTTTTATAAATTTGCTACTGCTACTGCTACTGCTCACTGCTACTGCTAACTTCCTACCGGTCAAAAATTAACGAAAAATGTCGCTACAAATTAGGTGGTCATAAATGTCCAAATCGGTTAACGATAAATGTCTCAACTTTTCATATGTTAATTGAACTTAATTCTATGATCAACAGTATTGCATCAGCCAGTTTCCATAGGGATTAAAAGTACCGATTTAAGTAGCGTTCTCACCAGCACCCCGGCAAAGCCCAGGACCACCCCAGACGATCCGGGATGAAAATATTGTTGCAGTCTCAATAACCCCGGTAGTACTACGGCGATACCAATTTCCAGACTTAATATAACAACCAGGATGAACTCCTGGCCAGTCATGCAGAGTCCAGTTGAAACAACGAATAATGTAGATAGTAAGTGGACGACGGATGACCTAACACGATATTCAAACGCTGTTAAGTCTTCGATCAAAGAGATCATAAAAGCTGAGATCCATGCTAGCACAGCCCCGGATGATGTCGGCAGAGTCCCGGATGATCCCGGCAGAGCCCCGGTTCGGTCAGATAGAGTGCCGACAATCACCGGTAGAGCCCCGGCAGAGCCTTTGATCATCCTGGACGTTGCCGACAAAGTTACGGACGTACCCCGGTCGTTCCTGGATCACCGACCGACCACCGGGACTCTAGCCGGATGCTTGTGAGTTTGTTAAAAAAAGTTTTAAAAATGTATTTGAAAATAAGTTGATTGTTGGATATAGTCTATCTCCCTTACTTTTTAAAGGGAAAAAATAAGTTAAACCGAGGTGCATTGTACTGGTGCTTTACACCGGGCACTAAAAAGAACCAGGGTCGCCTCTAGAACGGGGCGTCTTCTGTATCATGCACTATCCCTCGAAAAATAATATACTAACAATCTTCAGGGGACTTTGGTCATATGGGTAACCGGTACCAACGATAAAAAAGTCAAATAAAATAAGTTATTATGCCCCCCTTCGAAGAAGTGGAGGTATATTGCTTTGCCCATGTCGGTCCGTCGGTCCGTAGACCATGCCATTTCCGCTCAATAACTAGACAATGCTTTGGCTGATGGTCCTCATATTTGGTGTGGAGGTTGGTCATGACTAGTAGATGACCCCTATTGCTTTTGGGGTCAGTAGGTTAACGGTAAAGGTCACAGTGACCTCACCATGAAAAGCTTGTTTTTAGAAGATATTTTGTGTGTAACATTGTCTCATTGACAACTACAGGGTTTACTCAATTCATGGACCCATGGGTCATATTGGTTCTGCCCCATGGCAATGATATACACGTATTCCATAACAAATTTACTATGCATTTTTTATACACATTTAAAAATCTAATGTTATAATATTAAATTGGCTGTGTTTAGGGGGGCATACATGTTTTACAAACATATCTTGTTAACATCTGCATTGCGCTACTCTACACTTATAGCTATATTCAGTGTCGTCACTCGAACTCAACCTCCACTCAAACTCTGGAAAGGCTTCCTTAAGGACGAATTGAGGACGCCTTGGTCAAGGTGAACTAAAGTGTAGAATTGTTATTCATATTTGAAAGTCTTCCTCGACTTACTCGAGGAAGGTTTGAGTAGCAAATCACCCGTAAAATCCTGGGGTACATAACTCTTACATAACTCTGTATTAATAAAAACGATAATGCTTTAGTAACCAGTTAGCATAATGCAAAATGACAGCCATGTGTTATTTATATAATAAGTTATGTTAAGTAAATATTTGACATATAAGTAATTTTTAAATGTACATGTTTGTATCCAACCAGCACAGCAAGAAAACATACTATTACGTCAAGTGTCTATTACGGTGGCACAGATGTGACACATGGGTGTCTTTATTTATCTTGTTCAAAAGAGAAATTATCTTGTTCCCACAAGATATTATCTTGTTCCAAAGAGATATTATCTTGTTCCCACGAAATAATTATCTTGTTCCCACGAGATAATATCTTGTTCCCACAAAATAATTATCTTGCTCACGACATAATTATAGCCAATCAGAAGCTGTAAAATGGTAATATAGCAGTTACTTCCCCTTATTTAGTTGAACATTTAATTGATTATATATACATTATATATTCATGTATAACCATGTAGGTTGATCTTGAAAGTGCCACACTGTAGGGACATACAAAACCTTAACTACCAATTACTGGTGTTTAATAGCGCATACCCTCATCTGGTGACGCATTTGCGTGCAAACTGATCTGGGTCGACACTGGAGGGATACATGTAAGTAGCCTTTCAAAACTCTGTATTTATAAGGCGGTAGCCCCGCAGTGGCGTTCATGAGTAATAATACGCGCGAATGAGTAATAATCAAATACAAATGTCTAATATCAATGTAGCATGAGATGGACCGTCTTCGCAACACTAAAGAGAAAAGTCATCAAACCTATTTAACACGTGTTGCGTACATATATGCTTACAACGACCATTGTCGAACCATATCCCCCGACAAGCAAATGCGTCATCCTGTCAAGGTCTGCACTGTTCGCTGTTGAATCAGTAGGTCAGATTTTAACTGTCAAAGCAGTTAACCCCTTGATTAGCTCACATGGTTTATACAGGTTAACTGCTTTGTTTGCCAGATAGAGTTGCATATTTTTCTTAACTTTTGACCACTTGACAGTAAAGGAATTTGCAACTCTGTCCACGCCCCTATACCGTTCACAAACGTTCGAGACGGATACTTAGACACTCGGACGGACAATGGCAACGCTATATGGGGCACAAAAATATTGAAGAACACAAACACTGCTTCGGTGAGTTAAGAAGGCATATGCCCTACCCGCCCCATCCGGATCTGCAACTGGCCATGCACAATAATGTATGATACATTTTACGTCGGGGGTAAACCAGAGGATAAAATCACGGGTTAGTTGGATAGACTGTTACAGTATCCAATACAATAAATAACAAATTAACATATGAAAAGTTGAGACATTTATCGTTAACCGATTTGGACATTTATGAGCACCTAATTTGTTGCGACATTTTTCGTTAATTTTTGGACATTTATCGTTAAAGGAGTTTTGGACATTTATCGGCGATTGAGACATTTATCGTCAATTTTTGGACATTTATCGTCGTTTGGACATTTTTCGACGTTTGGACATATATCGGCGCTACACCACGTTTGTAAATATTTTTTATTCAGATAAACTTTTTAAAAAACGCTGTCGGTAGACGATATCTTTAGCGTTCTTCTACATATATAACTGGCTTACACTTAATCATTTGTAAGTTAATGTTAAAATGTTAAATTCTTACAAAGTCAAATTTTTAGTATAACATACTTTAAGTCACACTTGTAACATACCTAAAGTTTGTTTTCTGAACATGGGGCTTTAAGTATGCTTCATACAAAATTTAAGAATCACGCACGTTCATGTGATTGGGATCAAATTTATCAGACGAACGCCCTTGCTTTAAAACAAGTCTCATATTTCTATGCATTACCAGTGTATCGCATTTGCTTTACCAGTAATTTATTCAGAATGAAAATAAGCAAACAGTTGGCACATAGATTTATACATAATACTATGATAAACCTATAACCATCCACGTGATTAGTGTAGAAATTAGATAGAACTGCTTTCAACAGTGATCAAATTTGGAACAATTAATCTTGACGATGTTGATGGAGTAGGTGATAAGGTTGTAAGCACTGATTGTACTCGTGGCAGCATTCGTTGATTTTCGTGGCTGTCCTTTGTGGTTCTGTTATCATACGTGCTTCGGTTACCATAGCAAGGAAAACAAGATGTTAGTACACGAACAGAAATAGAGCCACTGAATGCCATGTATATCCAAGGGTTGCAGCAACTGTTCAAACTCGCTAGAAGAATCATGATTACGAGTGCACTGTCTAAAACGAAAACATAGGAATGTAAAAATATTAAATATTCAATACCACGTTGTATATGACGTCATTTAAACGTTTGCTTTATAAAAACGTCTGTAAATGATTTAATCAATTTGAATGGGATAAAGCACATGCTAATATTGAACACTTGGGAAAAATGGTCGAATTTCATAAACTTTGTTAGATATCACGTAAATCAAATCATTAAAATGTTAAAAGCGTTTAAGAACTCCAACCTGTACGTGCATTATGAACGGAAGATGTAAATGGACTATATTTGAAAAAAACGCTGTTTTAAGTAAATTAGTCTAGCTATCACGATTTTTATAAACAACTGCTCACTTATGAATTTTTTTCATAATTAATTATAGGGAGCTCGAAAAGTGTGAAATTTGACTGATTCAAATTATGACCAATTACAGGTCAAAATAATTATCTTTTAACCGCAACTTATCTAAAACGTAAATACAATGTATCATATAAAACATGAACTTGCCGTTTTTTCAAACGAAAAATAATGTGTAGTAGAAGTGTTGAGTGAATGCTTCGACCGTGCAGACTTGTATATTTGCAGCTGGTGGGTTTAATAAATACATAACAGCTTTTTATATATATATATATACATGTACAGTGGAACCTGTCTAATCCGAACTCGTCCGGACCAGAAGAAAAGTTCGGATTAGGAAGGTTTCCGGATTAGAAAGGTTTCCGAATTAGGAGGTTTTTTTACATGTTTTTTCATGTTATTTGCAAAATAGTTTAAGGAAAGAAAACGGGAATGCATTTGAAATTGCAATTTAGATATTTTATTTTTGCAGTCTCTTATCGTTCATTTTAAAACATGTCACGAATACAAAAATAAAGAAATAGAAATAAATCAATAAGCAAAAATAATATATAATAAATTCTGTAATATAGAGCTCGCCTTGTGAGGCTTTCCTTATTCATATATTATTAAGAATAACCAATTACCTTGAAAATTTGTTAGCTTCTAAATGTGATTCGTGAGAAAAAAAAGGCAATTAGTTTAATGCTTTTATTTTTTAAATTAATATTTCATTTTATTTATTTTTTTACTTCAAGGAGATGTGTTTCTTACGTGGCTGAAGATATTATTTTATGACTACCAATTGCCTTGTTTTCATTGTGTTGCTATTGACGGTCAGTAGAAAGTGATGTTATCCTGGTGATAAACCAGCTACGCCATAATGCATGACTCTATATTATTAGAAACCAATCCTTAATGGCTTCATGGTATACAGTGTATATAGCCGACCAATCAAAAACATCATTATGTAAACAAATATTCCGCGTAAAGTATTAAGATTTAGATAGCGTGACCTTTTTGCCAAGGACCACCCGGTTAGCTCAGTAGGTAGAGCATTTGGACTGTGAATCGGGCGACTCGGGTTCGATTTCCGTACGGTGCAGGTCATTCGTGATTGATCATGAATCCCTTCATTTGCACTGCTCCCGTATGTGCCAGACGTTACCAGTTCATTGTTCTGGTAAATTCCATGTGGCGTACAGCTATAATCTGAATGGTAGACTACCAACAGCAACACCAGCATCTTTTTGTAAAAAATACAATTAAAAAATAAAATTGTATACTGCGCTTTCTTATGAACACGCTTAAGAAAAGAATTGAATGTAAAAATATAGAATAAACAACTTGTGTTCGCTTATATGAGGCATCATATACTTACGACTTGATGGCGCAGATTCATCATACAGCCACCAAAGTTGTGATATAAAAAACGGAGACCAGCAAGCAATATATGCTATAATGATCACTAATGTCAATTTCACAGTTTTCATCTTAGCACGTGTGAATCCTGCAAATGAATTACTGCGAGGAACCATGCATTGTCTACTGGTTTTGCTGGACTTACAATTCGACAGTGATGAGACATTGAACCTTCTTATAGGTGCTCGATTGTTTCCTATTACTGGATCTTCCTTCGAGTTTACTTTATCTTTTTTTGAAAAATCTCTCTTAGATTGTTTTTGTCTGATGAATATGGTATAATATATAGAACCATATGCATATATAAGTATAATCAACGGTAATACATATACCAACACTGTGAAAGTTGTTATGTATACTTGCAATGTCCATTCAGGTTTGAAATGGACCCAGCAGTTTTTTTGACCGGATCCTGGCTGAGTTTCCTGGTATTTAAATATGATTGCTTGGGGTAAACTTAGAAAAGCACACAGGATATAAACAGCTCCAACAGAAAGGTGAACAAGCTTGTATGTCCATGTGTGACTGAGTAGGGGTGAACATATAGCTCGTCGTCTATCTAACGCTGTAAGAACCAGAACATAAGTTGATAGGTACATTACATATATTTGCATGAACTTCACAAATCGACACATCATATCACCCGCTTTCCACTCTCCGACAATTTCCCAAATTAGCTGAGGTAAAATGTTGAAGAAAGCAACTAACATGTCGGCAAAGCACAAGTGAGTTATGAAAACATGCATTCTTGTGAAGTTCCTCTTTCGCCTGCGCAGTACAATAAATAGACAAGTGTTTCCAAATATAGCCAATGTTAAAATAACTGTCTGTACAACAATTTTAGCAACAAATAAATGGTTGTTTTGGTAACTTTTACTTTCAGTGTTGTTATGCTCCTTCTCCTGTGTAGATGTTTCCATGGCAAACTTTTGTAAATTTTCAACAATCTCTATTTCTTCTAGATCCATATTTCTGAAAAATACAAGAACTTCTGACATAAATAATAATGATTTCGTAGATAATGTTCTAAGGAGTCTTAAATTACTTGACAAAACTTATGTCGAGATACTTAGTGACAGATACTAAGGCGATTCATCATTGTACTTCATATTTGGTGGAATTCATTTATATTTATTCTTTAAAAGATAGTTTAATTGCAAATGTAAGATACATTAGATACAGAATTTCACATTCATTTTTTTACACTGACATTGAACATGAATATAGATTAACTCTTCTGACTGCAGTTTAAATTGTAGAAAATTTACATTTTATTACAAATCTTTTAGTCACATTCAATTTACATAAAATTTTGCATGTTAAAATAAGCTAGTGCATGTTTCTTAAACATATTAGAACATAGCTAGATATATGAAAATCAAGACAAGTGTTTATAATAGCGTTCATACTATGTATTAAATATTTCCCCATCTTTCCATTTTTATCTATTCCTTTTTTAATTAAGAAATTATAAATATGAATATCACGGAAGTATGCCTTTAGCGGATCATGAAGGCACAAAATTCTAATTTGAATTATCCTTAACGACAACTAATTATAAATACACTATTTCATTTGACTTAGATTGAAAGTTCTCACGTGATTTGCTAAATAATTTGTTAGAGCTCTATATATATTTTACAAGATGTGTGATAAATAGCATGCTCACGAAAAACAAACTTTCTTTTTATTTTATGCCTAAGATGTAAATGATATAAACAGCAATTTTTAACTGATTTCATTAAAGCGCGCCAGACGTTCAACGCAATTCATGTTTATAGTTATCATTTCGGCGTAACTTTTAACAGTTTTGGTGAAGTGCTTACACGGTGCATATCCATATCGGTACCCTTTTTGCGAAATCTACAAAAACGGTACCCTCTTTGCTCATGCGCTGAAAACAAATTGGAGACATACACTCATACAGTAAATGTTCATTCTACTATGTCGAGTTAAAAAGAAGTATACCACGAACAATGTATATAATACTTTAACCGTGTACTGCTTAGGAATGTGTTACTGAAGATCGACAATAAGCCACAGGGAAATCTGTCATTATTTTATTAAATCTATATATATAATATTATATACAGGAAAAATTGACAGAATCCCCTGTGCAATAAGCTACACAATATCGCATTGTTTCGCCACGCCCACCTCCTGCATTCAAACAACTAGCGATTTCATTATGTACACACCATACACACTATATGTTCCCTTTTTTTATATTCCTTTAGAAATTGTCAAAAATGTATATTAAGTTCAGAACCCCCCCCCCCTAATTTCGGGGGTTCCCTCTTTGCCTATCACAGGTAACGTCTCTCTTTTCTTACAATGCACGTGTCGTCCTCTCATAGCAGGTTTAAACAAGTGGTTTAATATGGTGGCTGATTTGGTATATTGCGCGTTGCGATGTCGATAGTCATTATATCATTAAAACATGTTAAACATAATACCAAACAAGTCAAATATCTTACACGTAAATAACGAAGGGCTCGGCAGACAGTCATTTGACAGTTGTTTGATAGAAATCGAACGTAACCGAATTGTAATTGTAAACGTAACTGATAGCAAATATAAGTTTATGTATTTACATAAAATTATATTTGCTATCAATTGGTTTAAACATATTTTATTCGATATATTTACATTATGATGAACAATATTTACACAATACATTTGGGATTGGGCAGAAAGCTATGAAAGCTTATGAGTGTCCTGTCCCAGTTTAAACAATTTACATATATACAGTTCATGGCATTATCATGCACAAAATTCATTTAGTTGAAAATGTATCAAAGACATTTTCAAAAAATATGTATTTTGCAATAAATAAATACTAAATAAATGGAAGTCCATGAAGTTGGCACCGAGATCGACATTAAACATTCAGCTCGACATTCGATTTATCACTGTTGAGCTGGTATGGGAAACTGGCAAGACATTCAGCAGAACATTCAGCTCGACATTCGTTTCTTATATTCTTTTTGAATGTCGAGCTGGGATGTGAAGCTGGCTAGACATTCAGCACAACATTCAGCTCGACATTCGTATTTTGTCTATTTTTGAATGTTGTGCTGGGATGTGAAGCTGTCTAGACATTCAGCACAACATTCAGCTCGACATTCGTAGTTTGTCTATTTTTTAATGTTGAGCTGGGATGAGAAGCTGGCTAGACATTCAGCACAACATTCAGCTCGACATTCGTTTCTTATATTCTTTTTGAATGTCGAGCTTGGGATGAGAAGCTGGCTAGACATTCAGCACAACATTCAGCTCGACATTCA